>NC_056527.1:52794812-53016726 GCF_019175285.1 Sceloporus undulatus
CCTTTATTTATAAAGCGCTGTAAATTTACACAGCGCTGTACATAAATCTTTTTAATTAGACGGTTCCCTGCCCTCAGGCTTACAATCTAAAAAGACACGACACAAAAGGAGAAGGGAGTGGTGGTGGGGAAGGGGATGAGGTCCAGCAGTTCTTCTCTACCTCTGAGGCCTGGACCAAGGGAGATGGACTGGAGGGAGGACTTGGCTTCTTGGAGCTACCCTGCCTCTCTCTCCCTCAAGATGGTGGATGAAGGGAGGGCTTGTACAAAGACAGAGAAGTTGTTTATCCAAATAGATTTAAACTATATAAGACAACACAGAACAACTGGCGACGAAGTAGTCCTTAAATGTTATTTTTGTCTGCAATTCTTTTATAGACTGTTTTATCAAATTCAATTTGGTTTACACTTATAATGCCACTGCAAGCATGATATAGTTGTAATGTTTTTCAGGATGCCGTGGGCTAAACTAGGGCAGGAATCATGCAGTCTGTCAGATGTTGTTGGTCTGCAACTTGCAGCATTCCTCGCCAATGGCTACGCAGGTTAAAATTGCTGGGACTCACAGAGGACCACATGATTCTCACTCTTGGGTTAAATCCAATGTTAGTACTTCAAATAGCAGGGCCACTGAAATAAATGTAATTTACATGAATTGTGACTGTGGATCATATCTAGATAGGATTATTTTTGGATTTAGACTGAAATGAAGAAAGTTTTGCCTTACCACCCAATTCTACCCAGCCATCTACACAGATGGGGCAAGGGATTTTGATTCTCTTGACGTTTTTAAACAGAGGCTAGATAGCCACTTTTTAGGGTGCTTTAGCAGTAAGTTCTTGTATTGCCAAAGGCAATCTTGGGTCATCATCATCTTTGGTACCTTTGATTCTATAACTGTACAACTGAGTCAGAGCTGGGGGAAATAAATAGCCAAACCTATCTGCCACATTACTAAAGACTATACCTTTGTTCTCTTGAAATCTTAAAGCTGTCATTCAAACACACTGGAAAAGGAAGCAATTTATAGCAACCATCAACAAAAATGGTTAGAATGTCCCACTTACTATTGTTTTGACATAAGAATTTGGTCGCAGAGACTGGATGGTGGTCCCGGAATTGCCATCTATACATGATCGTGCTCCATAAATCACAGTGATAGGAATGTCTTTGTGCATATGGGCAATTCGTTGCAGCATTGGCCTTTTTGCCCATCCATATGGAACTGTCATGTTCTTGAAAGCTGTTTCGCCACTTAAAGATATGGAAAAAAAAAAACCAATTCTGTTTTGTAGACATGGACTTTATACTTTTTAAAATTAAATACAAACCCACCTAATAGAAGCACCATTATGTATGAAAAAGACAACAGACACTGCTAGTAACAAAAAGTAAGAAACATACGGCTGCTGCATAGTACAATAACAGACACACTGTTGCACATATAATGATATGCATTCTTTAATTTTCATTGCACAGATCTAGGTTTTAGGATAAAATGCTGAAACTGATTCTGAGTAAAGGCAAAGAAATAGTGAAACTGGTGAGGCACATGATTCTAGTAGTTGTGACAAACCAAGGTTACGTTCACTTGTACTTTGTTTAGAAAACAATAAAACACACAGAATAACTCTGTTACGGTTTAATAAAAATGTATAAAAAGTAGGTAAAACCAAGATTTTATATGAATTATGTGCAACCTTCCTCCCTGCTGATTGTCATAACACAGTTCTGCACATTCTGGCATTTCTCTTATATGCTCCTGCTGTTCAGAATCGCACAGAGCTGGCACAGTCAAGGCAGTACTTTTATGACAGAGCTGATGAGATGAGGCTTTGGTGAGGTGCAAAGATTACAAACCATTCAGTATTCTATGAATCAATCATGTATAGCAGTAAGTGTTTATCTGGCCATTGTAGTACAACTACCAAATTGGATAAAACTATCTACAAAAGCCATAGATTCTTGTCACAACATCTCTGCTTTCAACTGACTGTCCAACTTTTCAGATCGCTATCTGGGACAGCTGCTTTTGTGTTCTTCATACCCATCTTACCATCGCTTTCTATAGCCGGGATGGGGGATGGTTGGATCTCCTGAAACTCTTGGACAGCAACTCCCACAATTCTTCACCATTTGATAAAATTTTTAGGGCTGGTGGCACCTGCAAGTCAATAATATCTGGAGACCCACACATTTCTTACCCATGGTGTATAGTAACATGCAGGAGATTTCTTGGTAAAGTCAAACATTAACAAAGCAAGTGGGATTTGCAACAAAGGTGCATTGCAGAATGTAGCTATTCAGGTCTAAGTGAGTCATATCTTTGCTTTTCCACAACATCCCATTTCATTTCTTTTTCCATCTGCCAGCATTTTGTGCTCAGTGAGCTTGCTCAACTCTCACTGGGTTGTTTGGAATTATTTATTTTATACTTAAGGACTTTTTTTCCATTCTAAAGGTTTTTTTTTTTTGCTTCTGCAAATCTTGGATTTTTCCAACTTTACTCACATTTCGCTCCTGTGCATGCATGTTACATAAGGACCCACACTCAGAAAACTGGCTCACTATTAGTATATAGGACAGTGATGGTGAACCTATGGCACACGTGCCAGAGGTGGCACTCAGAGCCGTCTCTGTGGGCACATGTGCCATCGCCCCAGCACAGAGTTTGCCAGAGTTTGTTACTAGAAAGCCAGAAGGACATGGCACTTTGCAATAAATAAGTGGGTTTTGGGTTGCACTTTGGGCACTCGGCCTCTAAAAGGTTCACCATCACTGATATAGGATTTTGCTTACTTACACTTACCTTGGTGACTGCACATTACAATGGTAGATATATTCAGTAACTGTATCATCATCAAACATGGAGGAATACTTTCTTTTGAAGTCTGGCCTAATACGTTGTACAAGGCTCAATCCTGTCATAAATCAAGACAAAAAAATAAAATTTCAAACAAAAATAAAACTGCAAAGTGCATGTACAGAATGATTTCCCCCCCTCAAAACACTCTGTAATGGTAATAAATAATTGTTTCAGTAGCTACAGAGATGAATCAAGTTATCTTATCCTACAATGCATTACCAGGCATTTTAGCCAGGAATTAATAAATGATAATGCTGTGGCTGCCAGAAATGGACACTGAAGATTTCCACATCTCACATTGCATTTCTCTCCCCACAAAACTGCTTTTATTTGTTTTTAGCCACAAACTAACATTGGGTATATGAGGTTCAGTCCAAGCTACTCAGCCATAAATGAAATACAAAAAGGCAAGGAAGCCATGTAGACTTACTGTATATTTACTGAACAGAAGGAGGAATTGTGAGCTGAACCCAAGAATTACTTCCTTCTATCGGAGGAATGAAACCTCTGAGTTGAACCTTTACATTTAAGAGAGAATGCATATGTACTGCTAGTTTAAGTTTCCACTCTAGGAAAGCTCTACTGTATTTCTAAACCTTACATAGCATCAGTGAATAATAATGATACTTTTCCATCTCTCCAGCAGAAGGACAGATATCTCCATTCTATACCAGTAGCAAGCAGACATCAATGAAATATACTTTTTTTTTACTATAACCTCATGATCCACCAGCAAACATCTTACATAAAATGATACACATTTAAATTTGTTCTGAGTACCAGAACTGAAAGCTCACAATCCTTTCATGCAATATTAATGAAAACAACAATAACTATCACTTTCATGCCAGATCAGGGTGGGAATTATGTAGCCCAGTAAGATGTTGTTCAACTGCAATTCCCTGCGTTCCTTACCACTGGTTATACGGGTGAGGATTCATGGGCGGTATAGTCCAATAACAGCTGGAGTGACTCACAATTCCCACTTCTGTGCTAAATTTGGCCTTAGTCTTGCTAGGCACACTGAAATAAATTGGGATTCGTAATTACAACTAATACAGGTTATTTCAACTGGTCTACTCTAGACTGGACTAATGCTTGATATAGCTGACAATGATTATGGTGCAGCAGTAGTAGTAGCAGACGTATTAGTAACCTTGTTTTATGTTGTAAACTATTTCAGGATATTGTACAAATGACAACTGGTATAGAAATATTTTTAATAAACACATCATCATCATAATCAATGATGTCTAGTTTAAGAGTAAGATTTAAAATGGATGTGTATTTTGATGTTTGGTTTCAAGAGTATGATTTAAAATGGGTGTGAAATCTTTGCCAATCTAAAGCAGTTCCTCAGAGATCAATCACTATCGGTAATTCAGCACAGACTGAAGCTCCTTGCAACTTATGTAAATATTTAGTGCAAATCACCTCGCTCACATAATGGAAGAAATCCATCTATTTCAGTGTAGAACTAGGCTACAACTTGAGCCTTCAAAAGCCAGCACTCCAAATGAAGCTTCCTTCTCTTTTCTTTGGCTTGACAAATCACTCAACCATGTATACAACATAATCAAAAATAACTGTAGCCCATTGTAGTGTAACATCAAAAATGAGATGGCTAAGGTAGAGAGAAATTCACATTTTAATGACTCTGAAAAATTAACATTTTATATGTGAGTATGTTCCCTGATATTCAATGCCTTTTTAAGATGCTTCTTTAAAATTCTTTAAAATTCCCAGACATCTAACAAATCAGCAAAAACAGATAAATATTAAAATTCAGCATAATCTGAAAACCTAGACACAAATATGTCCAGATACCCTTAAATCCAGTCATTTTTGTGTTATGAAATTTGCTTAGCCCAGTGTTGCTGATAACACGCACTGGCTCGCCCTGAAGAATGACACTTTCAGTTGTGTTGCTCTACATGCCCAAGTGTCTCAAGGCTTTTGTCACAGACAGAATATGCAAAGTAAACTTTTAAAAAGCACTGTACATACTCCTGTATAAGTCTAGAAATTTAGGTCAAAAAAGTGACCCAAAAAAACTGAGTCAACTTATCCATGGATCAATGTAAGTACTGTATCTTAAGTCTTATTTAAAAGAAGGAACCATCCCCTGGTGGCACATGGTGTTGGAACACCACTGTGCTAGAATTTTTAAAGTTTTTTGACACTGTTTTGTTTTGCTTCATCCTTTAGATCCTTTACTATATGCCCCTAAGTTTTACCCTTGCAATAGACATGGGTCATAGCAAAATCCATAATTTTGGCCCCAAAACATGCCCTCAATTTATACATGAGGTTGACTTGTAGTCGAGTATATATGGTAATTTGTTCCAATGGCAATTATCACGCTTAAATAATAATCTATTGCCATTACTCACTGCAATCTTAAATCAATAACTCATTGTGTTACTACCTACCTTTTGTAAATTTAAGAAACCTTAGGAATGAAGAAAATGGCATTGAATTTGAGAAATCTCTGACAAAATGCTTTGATATGGACAAGGGCCAGAATTCTTATATTAGCCTTAACTAGAGTAAGCCCATTAAATTAATAGAATTAATATAGACGCTATATGTTTGTTTACCATTCACCAGTTCATTCAATGGATTTACTCTAGGTCAGACTAACTAACAATATGTTACACAAAATGCCAGGTTCCCAGAGGGTACCCACAACCACTATTTAATAGGGGAATTTTATTAGCTCAAGGGAAGCTGCTGAGAGGGCGTTGGGCAAGTAAAAGCAGGAATCAAGCCTGCGTAAATCAGTCCAGAATGCAAGGTCCAAATGTAATTTTATTTATAACAGCAATATAGAAATCAACTTTCACACAAAAACACATATTCACACACATACAACAACTAATGATTGCTTAGGAGTCAGGTGAGACACAGAGAGAATGCCTGCCTGACCCCATCCAGTTTAAATCTGATACAATACGCTATTTCTTGGCTGTCTCACAAGCCAAGTTTATCTTGTCATAGTAGTTGTACCTTGAAAATACCCACATACATGGAATCCTATGCATATCCTTACAAGCAATTTTTTTCTTGGCTATTGTACTAGTTACTGTTCTAGTGTTTATATACAAGGATGACCTAAAGTCAAATCCATAACAGTCCTAGAACTGATGAATGAGGCAATGCCACCAAAATAATGTATTAGCTAGCACTCACCGAAGGGTCCTGCTATTCTGAGACCAGCCAACGGATTAAATGGACTCAAAACTGCTCCAAGTGCTTTGATCCAGATTGGAATAGCCCTTTCATGTTCAGCACTGGAAGGTCTTTCTGGAAAACCCCATGGTTCCACTAATATGACATGCTTTGCTCTGTAGGTATAAACAATAGGAAATATGTTGCATATAAGAAAAAGGTTAGTCTTGCTTCTCTGCATCAATGACAATTTATTCATCTCTTAAGCTTACTCATTCTGCAGCAAAAGGAACAGAATTTGCAAGGATCAGTAACTGTGCTCTCCACTTGCTCCATTATAACAGAGAAAGATGCCAGTTCAGGTGAGTCACATAAGCCCCAAGTTTTCCTAAAACCAAAAGCTAAAGAGGAGAAAGAAATGAACCCTATCCCTCTATTATCCAAAAGTTCTCTTCAAGCCAGGGATTGGCTTTTGCTGTGCCCAAATGCAGAGCCATAACAATCTTCAGCTTCCCATCTCCAAGAAGCGTGTGTGCTTTTTTTCTGTGTTCAAAAGACACTCTGGACACATGTGGTGCAGAGGCAGAGCTACCTTCCAGCTTGGAGTTTGAGCAAAGAGATAAAGACCAGTGGACATTCATAGCATCAGTTGTGAAGAGGGGAAGGGAAAGGCAACACTGTATAGCATCTTATTTGCAAGATGTGTATACTGAGCTTGGAACAGCCATTCAAAGATGGGGAACAAACAACCCTCTACTCTACTCCACCTCTGAAGGAGTAAATAATAATAATAATACAGTAATAATAATAGGATTTATTTATATGCCGCCCAATCAATGGGAATCCAGGCGGCTTACAACAGAGGGGATAACAGATGGTTCTCTGTCCTAAGGTTTACAATCTGAAAAGACACAACACAAAAGGAGAAGGGAATGGTGGGGGCGGGGAGGGGATGAGGTCCAGCATTCTTCTCTAACTCTGAGGCCTGGACCAAGTTAGGGAAAAGAAGAGGTTTCAGCTGGAAAGAAATGTAATTTCCCCTCATTTTGGAAACATACAAGGAGGTCAAGGACAGAACTCTGGAGGGACAGGGGATCCTAGTGATAGCAAATGTTTGTTTGGCCAGTAAGGTCAAACAACATTTGTTGACTCCTGGGTATATGCTTCCTTTGATTACTCATTCTACAAATATTTATTTGCCTTTCATACTCCTCTCTCTCTCAGGTTATCAGCATAATAGCTCTTAGATCAAGGTGGGAATCCCATGGCCCTTCTTTTGTTGTTGGGTTGCAACAACATTCCTTGCTGTGGGATGAAGGACCAGTTATTGTTGGACTGCAAGTTGCTAGCCAGTACAACTAACTAGTGAGGAATGCTGTGTGTTGCAGTCCAACGACATCGTGAGGGTCACATGATTTCTATCCCACCTTAGATGGTGGAACCTGTCTAATTGGATTCATCTATTTCCTCAGAATGATACCCAGAAGTAAAACAATTATGATGTTCCATTTTAACTTAACATATATGATGGATTAATCTAACAGCTCTTTCTGTAGCTCAGCAATAAAACACATGCTTTGCATGCAAAAGGTCTCAACTTAATCACAGCATATCTAGGAAGAGCTGGGAAAGACTCCTGACTGAAACCCTGGAGAAATTACTGCCAGTACTGACAATGTTGTTGTGTGACTTCAAGTCATTTCTGACTTACAGCGACCCTAAGGTGACCCAATCACAGGGTTTTCTGGGGCTAAGAGTATGTGATTTGTCTAAGATCACCCAGTATGCTTCCATGGCCAAGTGGGGAAGTGAATCCTGATCTCTAGAGTCTTAGTCCAATGCTCATAACTGTCTTATATGTTAAAACAGAGCTTCCCGTGTTTTTATAAATACGATCATCCATGAATCTGATAACATCTACTATCTACTGTTTTAGAGAAGGTGAGACCAAGAAAAAATAGCTTATTTAAGAGTATGAACTGAAGATTTTAATATCTGAGTATCTGAAAGGAGGCAATTTATTGGACATACCTTTACCAAAACTATTCACAACAATAGTAGGCACAGTTTAGTATGATGAGAATAAGCCACTCCATGCTGCAAATTTATGTATGCCCCCTCTCCTCTCCTCTCCTCTGCTAGGGAACTTCCATTTTTGCTCAATTTTTAATTGTGATTAATGTTAACCATAGTTTGATTAAAATAAACTAGTTTACAATCCAAAGTTAATATTCATCACAGTTTGTAAGAACAACGCAAATTGTCCTGAAGCCAAACAAAAACTCCTTCACATGGCCATATAAGAGAAGGGAAACTGCAAGTGCCTAGGACTCACTGAAGTTCATTCCTGACATGCCAAAGTACAGTTAAGTCACTTTAATGTGATATCTGAATGCAGTCCATCCAGTTGATGTATACACATAAGCACCTGAATCATGATACAATTGTGTTCTTTAAAGAGAAAAGGCTAAATCTAGTGTTTGTCTATCTTAGATATGACTCACTAAAATCAGTAGGATTAAAGTTAGTAATGACTAACAAGTCCTGGTCATTTCAATGGGCTTATAATGGACTTCACAAGGCAGTGAAGAAAGCAGATAGAAAGAAACTCAACTCATTTGAGATGTGGTGCTGGAGAAGAGTGCTGGGAATACTGTGGACAGTCAGAAAGTCAAACAAAAGGGTGCTAGAGTAGATTTGGCCTGACCTCTCCTTATAAGTCAAGATGACCAAACTGAGGCTGTTGCACTTTGGTCACATCATGAGAAGCCAGTGCTACTGGAAAAGACAATAACGCTAAGAAAGGTGGATGGCAGCAGAAAGAAAGTGAGGCCACATATTAGTTGGATAGATTCAATCAAGGAGGTCGTGGCTCTGAGCCTACCTGAACAGAGCAGCTGAGGACAGGGGGCTTGGAGGTGTCTCACTCATGGGGTCACCATAAGTCCAACTTGACTTGAGCACAGTTAACAACAACAAATGCTACCTAAACACTCTAAAGGTACCAGATTCTGCCTGATCTTGGAAGCTAAGCAGGAGCAACTCTGGTTATTATTTGGATGGGAGATGGCCAATGAATACCACGTGCTGTGGGCTATATTTCAGAAGAAGGAACTCCTAAGCAAACCCAATGGAATTAATGGAGTCGCCGTAAGTCAACAGGTAACTTAAAGATACACAGAGACTTTTATCCAGAAATACCGACTGATACAAAAAGAATGGTGCAAAACTGAATAAGAACTGCTCTACTTTTCTAACATTCTTTATGAACCACTCTGTGCAGAATTGTTTTGTTACCTATGTGTAACCATCCTAAGTATTCAAAAGCCATGACTGGGGTTCACAGGTTCTTCCTTAACTGTACCATTCCCCAACACCTATGGTCATGATCTAGCTACACTACAACAGAGGATCCAGGACCCTACAACAGAGTGGTGAATTCCCTTTCTTCTTCTTCTTCTTCTTCTTCTTCTTCTTCTTCTTATTATTATTATTATTATCCTTTATTTATAAAGCGCTGTAAATTTACACAGCGCTATAGCTGTCAAGCCCCAGTTTGTGTGTGTGCCCTGCTGCAAACCAGAAAGGAGACGATTCAGACCATGACATTGTAACTGAAGTCAACTTGGTTGAAGGGAGAAGAAAAAAGTATTAAGTCATGGATGAATTACACCTTTTCTTCCCCCAGGAGCCCAGATCAGCAGTATCACCATGGTCTAAATTGTCTCCCTTCTTCCTCCACTTCCCTCCAGTAAGAAGTAGAAATAGCAGCAGCACCATCTCCTCATCCTCCTGGGGCTTCACAGATGCCTGCGAAGATGGTTTTGGGATGGAGTACAAGGACAATATAACAGTCCAAAAAGGACTTATGTGTGCATAACGCACACTTATGCACACACGTCACAATAGACACATGTCTATTCCTCTCCCCTTCAATTTTATTTAGAGGTTCCACTCTATTAATTATGCTGCAGCTCAACTCACTATCTGAATATTTCAAATGAGAAGGTATATTGTAATTGCTTAGAAAGCCTGAATGTTATCTTACTAAACAACTACAGTTGGCCCTCGATGTTTGGAGCATTGATACTTGCGGTTTTGATTATTTGCGAGTTCATCATTGCCACTGTACATGCACTTCTCCTCCCTTCTCCTAAGCTTTTCCCCTTGAGGGGGAAAGAGGTCTAGGAGGGAGGGAGCAGCCAGGAGTGTGCGCGCCAACATCACACCTCCCCCAGTGTGACAGCTAGCTCCCACAGCCTACAATTCTACTGGGGAAGACGTGGGGGCCACAACTGCTCCTTCCCCAGTGGGAGAGCAGGTTGTGGCAAGCATGCTATCCCACTGGTGAAGGCACCGGGGGGGGGGGGGCATAACTGCTCCTCTTCTCCTTCCCTGGTGGGATAGTAGGCTCCCTACAGCCTGCTATCCCACCGGGAAAGTAGCGGGGGGCGTAATTGTTCCTCCTCTCCTTTCCCCACTTATTTGCAGTTTTCCCACTTTCACAGGGGTCTTGTGCCCTGATCCCCTGCGAAAGCGGAGGGCTGACCATACAATACAGTTGCTTCCTATAAAAAATTAAAAACACTCCCGTGAAATATTCATGTGTAAGAACAGTGGTGGAAACTGACTGGACATATGACCAGGTAAGTACACCATGAAAGGGCAAAGAGTCCTTCGTTTAAAGTCAAAGGTACAGTGGGAAATTTGCTAACATCACGTATGCTGTTGCATGTAAAGACCACTAGAAGAAAACATGCTGTATAATACAACTGGAAATGTCTATATTTTTTTAAGTTTAAAGTTATGAAATCTATTTTACAACAAAGTTCTATTTGAAGTAATTATATTCATTTAACCAAATTTTCCATGATGCATACAGTACCATATAACACAAAAAACTTAATACAGGCCTGTGATGAAAAACTTTTTTCAATACTGTAGCTGTTTTTAATGTATTTTTGGATGCTAAATTTAAAAAATGCAGTAAAAATGTCATACCACAAACAATTCTTTCACAATTTTTTTAAACCAATTCAATTGTTACTCAACTTGGATAAGTGTGGACATTGATGTACCAGTGTGATTTCTTTTAGGGCCTTCAAATGGATTTTTGTGTTTAATATCAGTGAATTAAAAGTGTTTTTAAAGTCTATCAGAAGACTTAAAACCTTTAACCTTTCCTACTCTTTGCAGGAGAATTCTTTGCAAGGTCATTTCATTCAGTCAAATGTTAAAACATGGACACGTCAAAGCAGTGAAAAAACTGTAAGTGATAGAGCAAATCTGAGGTCATTGTGGAATTTCAAATGTCAAATACATTTATAAAAAAAGTTTTTAATGGTCCTCAGTTTAGCAGACCTGTATAATCAAGCCATTGCCAAATATGGGGGGGGGGGATGTATTAGTTTCAGGTACCTTGATGGGTATTTCAGAGAGTAAGCTGCTGCCAGGAATCCACCCAGGTTGTGTCCAAGTAAAATCATTCTGTCCAATCCTATTTTCCGTCGCCATTCTTCAATAGATTCTACAAATTGATTTTCTGCTACTTCTGCATCAGTGTCAAACTGTGGCCTACTACTGCGTCCAAATCCCAAGAGGTCAAATGCATACACAGTCCTATTTTCACAAAGATCTTCAAAGTTCAGAGCCCAGAGTCCAACACCACCTCCAAATCCATGGAGAAGAACAAGGGGAGTTTTCTGTGAAAGGTTCTGAGAGAATGTTAGCGTCCATATTTTGTTTCCATTGGATATGAAGACATACTGTTTACTATATGTACTTGTGATACCTGAAGAAAGAAACACACAAACCTTATTATTCAAGCAACTGTATTGAAACATGCTTATAAAAAAGGAGAAGGGCCAGAAAAATACAAGTCCACTGGATAAGTATTCTCGCTCCTACTAATGGCACCTTATTGCCCAACAGGAAGTAGCAGCTGTCCCAAAGGAGGCAGAGTTATGCTGCAAGGCTTGTACACTCACACTACTCTTTCTTATATGGCCTGTGTGCAAGCAACCTGAAGCTCACACCTGTGTGGACAGGTGAGAATCGTTATCCTCCATGGCAGATATCTCCAATCTGTTGCTCTCCAGTTGTTTTGAATGATGATTCTCATCATCCCTGACTATCAGTCATAAATGCAGAAAAATTAAGCAGAAAAGTGCCTACTAAATTAGTTATTTAAACTGAAATGTTTATGTTAATAAATGTAAAACTGCTTTCAAAATGTGATGCTGTGAGAAGCTCTTGCAAGTGTGTGTATTTGCTTTTAAGTTGCCTGTTGACATATGGCAACCCCATGATTTCAGAATTTTCTTAGGCAATGATTATTCAGGGGTAGTTTTGCCAGTTTCTTTCTCTGAAATATAGTCTATAGCAACTGGTATTCATTGGTAGTCTCCCATTCAAGTAGTAACCATAACTGACCCTGCTTAGCTTCCAAGATCAGATGGAATTGGTGCCTTCAGGATATTCTTGCAAGACTACCCACAGAAACCTAGTACTTCTTCAATGTTACAAAGGTTTAAACAAGAAGTATAGAATAAAAAACAACAGATAAAGAGCTGTACTATATTGGCATGCAGTCTACCTTATATCTTCACAAAAATATTTTTCTACTTATTTACAGTACTTGCCAGTAGAATCTCTTACAAGTACTGCCAGCCTGGATATGCCCCTAGGCTGTAATGTAACTTTTATCCCATTCAGTTTTTTTGCAGGGAAGAAAAAAATGATCAGCTTGTTGAGAGCTTTGTGTACAATGAACAAAACTAACAATTTAGATAGGCCACACTACTTTTATTTGAGCACAGTATCTTCTGGCTTGAGAGCCAGTATTATGTAGCGGTTTGAGTGTTGGACTAGGACACTGGGAGCCTAGGGTTTGAATCGTCACTTGGCCATCAAAACCTACTGGGTGATCTTAGACAGATCACACACTCTCAACCTCAGAGGATGGCAAAGGGAAACCCCTTTTGAATAAATCTTGCCAAGAAAATCCCGTGATAGGTTCACCTTAGGGTTGCCATAAGTCAGAAATGACTTGAATGTACACAACAACAACCTTGATTAACTCCTCTACCATATACTCTTCTTCTTCACTGAAATGCTCTAATGTGGTAAAGTTCAATTCACGCATTACTAATTCTTCCTTTTCCTCTCTCCCACTACATCCAGGGTGAGAAAAGATATAAATGAATCATATCAGCTGGAGATATCTTACCACAAAGTGCTTACATTTCAATATTTTCTCTTCAGCATCTTTAAGATGTACCAGTGAAGTAGGACACCATGCAGGTAGCCAACTGGATAACCATCCTGACCTAGAGCAATCAGAATTAACAAACAGTATAATAAAAACATACATGATATTCACTTTGACATGCAGTAGATATTATGGTTCTTGGCTTGTCACTGGAGAGTAAAGATAGAAATTCACTTAATCTTTCATCAGATGGCCACCACCAGTCTACAGTGCGTCCTCGCCTTACGCAGGTGATCTGTTCCGGATCCCGCCACGTAAGGCGAATTCCGCCTATGCTCGAGCCCCATTGGAAACAATGGGGGCTCGTGCGCGGCGGTGAGGGCGCGCGCGGGGTGCAACGGGCGCGCGCGCCCATTCAATTGAATGGGACGCGCCGCCCCTTCCACCCCGCGCGCCCCCCGCAGCTTGAGCACGTATGCTCAAGGCCGCGTATGGCGCGGGCGCACTGTACTTGGTAGTAACGTAATACAGTTGTCCCTCCATATTCGCTAGGGTTAGGGGAACAAGACCCCCGTGAATATGGAAAAACCACAATTAACAAAAACACTGTTTTTACCTGAGAGGACACCTCTCTAGGAATCTCTTGGTCCTCCAGTGCAACTCTGTGGTCAATGTCCAACATACACTGACCATAGAATGGCACTGGAGTAAATACAAATGGTCTTTCAGTGCAACTTTTAGTTAAAGTTGACCACAGAGTTGCATTGGAGGGCCTAGACCAGTGGTTCCCAACCTTCCTAATGCCGTGACCCTTTAATACAGTTTCTCATGTTGTGGTGACCACCAACCATAACATTATTTTCATTGCTACATGCAAATATGTGTTTTCCAATGGTCTTAAGTGACCCCTGTGAAAGGGTCATTCGACCCCCAAAGGGGTCCCGACCCACAGGTTGGGAACCACTGACCTAGACAGTCCTAGAGAGAACATATTAATGAAATCTGTGAATAATCAAATCCGCAAATATGGAGGGATGACTGTATATAAAAATCAGCCTCTATACAGTAAGCCCACGCCATACGCGGGCTAATTACAGATGGCTTTCAGCATACGCTGAAGCCACCCAGCATTAAAAATAATGGCGTGTGCGCCCGCAACGCACATGTACGGCCGCACAGCAAGCCCAAGCCCCATTTTATCCGATGGGGCTTGAGCATATGCGCTTTTTGCTTTACGTGGGGGGGGGGGGTCTGGAATGGATCTCCCACATAAAGCAAGAGCAGACTGTACTATGAAATATGAGTGGAACTCAAAAGCAGTGACTGGTCATGGACACCTCATTGGTATTGCACACCATAAAAACCAGTAATACTCAGTATAGTCTCATAATGTAGATGTGGGAAATGCAAATAGTTTTCAATGAAATTTCTATAGATATGATAAAACTGTATAACGTATTTTGACTTACACTGAAATCAGTTCCAAAATACTGTGTGTGAAAGGGGCAATAACCCACATGTGCTCTCTCTTCAACATTATACATATTTCTTTCATTCCAGAAAGCCTTAAGGAACCATAGATGAAGCACAGATGAACCATAAAAGTTGTACCAGTTGCTCATTTTGTTTCATGTTCTTGTACTGAAGTACTCAGCCTTAACACATGAAGAAAGCAAGTGGGGTGGGAGGGGCATGACAAGGAATGATGAGGTGAAGGTAGAAGAAGGATAACTGTTTCCTGAGTAATCATACCAATAGATAAGAGGAAGGACTTCAGTCTTATTTTTTAAATGTGTATCGTGAATGGAAACTCTATCTTGAACAGGAGCAAAGTTTTATGATAGCAGAGGTTTAATAGGCCATGTCAGAAAAAACACCAATAGAATCACTAATGATTCAGAAACTGACAAATTATTAAACTTGCACACATGTATGAACTCATCCTCTCATATTTTATGTATGTTGTTTAGAAAAATAATGTCAGATTTAGAATAAATGAGAATGCAAGCTGCTTGCTCTGCAAAGAAAAGGCCCAAGTGTAAGGTGTATCCTCATGACGTAGGAGTATAGATCTGGGACTACAATACAGTCGGCCCTTCTTATACACGGCTTCAAGCATCCACAGTTTGAAAATGTTCAAAAAAGGTATAAATTTCAAATATCAAACCTTGATTTTCCATTTTTTATAAGGGACACCATTTTGCTATGTCATTATATTTAATGGGACTTGAGCATCCATGGATTTTGTTATCCATGGGGATCTTGGAACCAAACCCCAGCGTATAACAAGGGTCCACTGTACTTTGAAAAATGAAAGTTCTGTTTAGTGAGCATTTCAGAAGCACACAGATCTGAATTATGGCTTCACTTTGGTTATGCAGTGACAAAAGAAACATGACAAAAGAAACACACATTCCTATTTAATCCTATTTATGTAAAATCTAAATAGAATACAATTTAAAAAACAGCAACAGCCCATGCAAGAAATTGAATGAAGCACATAGCATCCAAGAACTGTTTCTGGAATATAGAAAGAAATTGTATGTGAACATTTGAAGAACCACCTTTTAAGTTCCAACGCCTCAATCATCCCACCCACCCCTAACTGGATAAACTCTGTTCCTTTCATCAAACCTGGTGAAGCATTTTGACAACTGAATCAAGTATGACATACTAAACTTCAGTAACCTTGTGGATCCCTTCAGACACAGAGAATATAAATATTTAAAATAAAGGAAAAGAAACACTCTCATATCCCATTAAATATGTCAATTATAGACTCAATAATCATCTCATCATATAGTATCAGTAAGCCATGTGTTTAAGATACTTAAGATGCCTTGTAATAATAGGCAAAAGTATTAGCTACACAGACTGAAATTTCTGAGAAATGCCTGGGTAGTACTAAAACAGAAAAAAACCCAAAGTCCATTGCTTTGTCATAAGTCATAAATTTCTACTTCCTGCCCTCCAAATACACATATTTTAAAATGACAAACAGGATGTTGCACCATTCAGTGTGCAAGACTCAGAAGTGCAACAATAAACTTCAATCATCTATCATTAATGTGTACAAATTATAATGCTTCCAATGCTACAAATAGACATTAGAGATCAGTAATAATTACAGTGTCAATGAAAATGTAATTAAAATTCTGGAAATACCTATATCTTTATAACCATTGTTTATTCTATATCAGAAACATTTGCAAACATTTGGCTGAGCCATATAGGGCTTTATAGGTAATAACCAACACCTTGTATTGTGCTCGGAAACTGATGGGTAGCCAATTAAGATCTTTCAAAATAGGTGTTATATGGTCAAATTTCAAAGAACCAGTGACCAATCTGGCTGCCGCATTTTGTACCAATTGAAGCTTCCAAACTTGGTACAAGGGTAGCCCCATGTAGAGCGCATTACAGAAATCAAGACGAGAGATTACCAGTGCATGTACCACTGCTTCAAGGTACCCTCGGTCCAGGTACGGATGCAGTTGGCGTATCAACTGAAACTGGTACCAAGCACTCCTGGCTGTCACATCTACTTGAGATGGCAATTGTAGCGATGAGTCCAGGAGTACTCCCAAGCTGTGAACTTCATCCTTTAGGGGAAGTGTGACCCCATCCAGGACAGGGTAACTAATTTCCTTCCCAGGACCTGAAGGACCTATCACTAGTACTTCCGTTTTCTC
This sequence comes from Sceloporus undulatus, assembly GCF_019175285.1. Classification (NCBI taxonomy): domain Eukaryota; kingdom Metazoa; phylum Chordata; class Lepidosauria; order Squamata; family Phrynosomatidae; genus Sceloporus; species Sceloporus undulatus. Next base: position 52,811,751 of record NC_056527.1, read on the forward strand.
TGGATTCAACTTGAGTTTGTTTTCCCTCATCCACCCCATTACTGAACTTAAGCAGGCATCCAGAGGAGAGATGTCATCCCTAGTCACTGCAACAGCCGGAGACATAGAGAAATAAATCTGGGTGTCATCAGTGTAAGGCGTACTGATAACACTGCGCCCCAGGTCTCCGGATGATCTCTCCCAGTAGCTTCATGTAAATGTTAAATAGCATGGGGGATAGAATGGCGCCCAGCCTCATCTCTGTTCTGACCTGGACTCCACATTGAGGGTAGATTTTGGGGAGATAACAGAGGCAAGCATTTGTCCAGTTTTGCTTGAGGAATTTCTGTTCCTTCAACCTGATCATATGGACAAGATGGTTGATCCTACCATAAAGGGGGTGGAACTGGATGTTACAGGTTGTGAATGCTTCTTTGAAAAAGGTTTTTAAAATCCTCTTAAAAACAAGTTGGAGAAAGTGCAGGCTGGAAGCTGTATTTAGATCTTTTCCCTGCTCCCTCTACTCCCTAGGGTACCCTCAAAAGCCCCTGGACCCCTGAAAGAGAAGTTGCTTTTAAATCACCAAAAATCATCCACCAATATATGATCTCCTCCATCACTCCCCTCCCCAAAAACTTCAGACATACACAATTTGTGGTGGAGATTGAGAAGTGAGAGTTACCACTTTCAGGTTGACTTGGATACACAGTGTAGCTTGTCTTGGTAAGGGGGATTAGCTCCCTGTGCTGAGAAGGTGATATCATTTTAGGTAACTGTCAATCAAAACTCAATCTTCTTTCTTTTTAAGTGAAGTTTTAGAGTCAGGAGTAGCACAGAATAACTCCAAGCATTTATAAATAAAGCTGATTATTTGGATCCATTCTTATTTGGGTCCAGGGATGGTTTTGGTCTAGCTTGCTTATTTTTTTCAGCTGATGCCAATGAGATTGTGGAGCTCCTGAATTTCTTGACCTTATCCAACAAAAGGTCAGGATGTGCATGAACAAACTAAGGCTCAGTCCAGGCAAAACAATACTTTTCTTGGTCAACATAAAAACAAAACTGGGATTGGGATTACATCCTGTTCTAGACGAGGCTAAAGTCCTTCTGAAGCCGCACACGTATACACACACACATATACACACACAGCTTCATTTATATATCGCTTCATACTGAACTAACAGTGTCTAAGCGGTTTACAATTGTACGCTAATTGTCCCCAATAATCTTTTAGCGACCTCGGAAGGATGCAAATCTGAGTCAAGTTTGAGCCCTTTCGCTGGTATTAACTCACAACCTTATGGTTTTGAGTGAGTGGCTGCAGTACAGGCATTTAACCACTGCACCACCAGATCCAACATTGTTCCTGGAAAGCTATATGGCTACTGTGGCCAGGACTGCCTTTGTCAACTTTGACTAGTGGACCAGAGGCATGCCTTCGTAAAGAAGGCACATTTGGCCACAATGATCCATGCCTCAGTTCCAACTACTGTAATGCCCTCTGCATGGGGCTATCCTTGAAGAACGTTCAGAAAACATTTGTTGTTATTGATGTTGTTGTGCACCTTCAAGTCATTTCTGATATATGGTGACTCTAAGGTGAATCTATTTGTTTCATGCTGGCAGAAGAGATGGCTTATACAATATGTGACAGCCAAACTGTTGGGGGTGGTGTGTACTTTAATGAACACACATCACAGAACTTGAACTAATTGCACTGGTTTCCAATATGCTTTAGTACTCAATATCTGAAAGACTGCCATCTCTTATCTGAGTCCATCTGGAATTTGACAAGAGTCCCCGTATTGTGTTTGCCACTACTACGCCTTCAAAGACTAGGACAATGAGAAGAGGACAAGATTTTGTTTGTTTGTTTGTTTGTGGAATAACCTCAGCTGTGGAACTTCAACACAAGAAAAACACTCTGGCCCTCTCCATGTTGAGCTTCCAACAGGCAGCCAGAACCATATTGTCTTTGGTCCTTATAACTATTACAACAGCTTTGAATTCATTTTTAAATAATATTTTTTATCTTTTTGCTATGCTTCACCTTGGGCCAACACAATAATTTTAAAAAATACCTTTAATAATAATTCAGTTGGTTATATCTGACATTCCTATTATGGGATACTTATACAGATTGAGCATCACTTATCCAAAATGCTTGGGGCCAGAACTGTTTCAAATTTGTTTGGATGTTGGAATATTTGCACATACTTAATGAGATATCTTGGAGATGGGACCAAAGTCCAGACATGAAATTCATTTATGTTGTATATACACCTTATATGTACAGCCTGAAAGTAATTTTATACATATTGTAATATTTTTGTGCAAGAAACAAAGTTTCATGCGCAAAATACATTGAACCATCATAAAGCAAAGGTGACACTATTTCAGCCCCCCATGAAAAAAGTTTAGGATTTTGGATTTTTGGATAAGGGATACTCAATCTGTACTATAGTGGCAACTGGATTCAGTTGTTGTTGCTGGGTGCTTTCAAGTAGTTTCTGACTTATGGTGACCCTAAAGTGGCCCTGTCACAGGGTTTTCTACGCACAATTTGTTCGGGGGGGGGGGGTGTCCACTACCAACCTCTGAGGCTGAGAGAGTGTCATTTGTCCAAGGTCACCCAGTGGGTTTCAATCTATTTCTAGAAACCAGAGTGACTAATTCTGGAAACTGCAATCCAGCAGTATCCAGATTGCCAAACATGGCTGTGGTGGCTCTGAATGATGGCAGCTGCAGTGGCACCAGGTTGGTGAAGGCTGGTTCAAGCCATGCCAAAACCTAGCCTTTCTACAAAAATGGATTACTTCCATGAGGATCATAGTTTTTAAAAAGCGGTTAATCCAGTTTTACCCCTCACACTTCATTTTGCAATCTTAAACAATAATCACTCCTGTTCCCAGATTTCCACACAGGGGTCCAATGACTGGCTTATCGCAGAAAGGAAGCAACAGAATCCAACACACTTTGCTAGTCAAGCGTTATCGTGAATGGAGATAGTGATTTCTAGAGATAGAGCATTGAAGACAGAGCTGCAGTTGTCCTCATGTTTGCAGAGCAATAAAGGCAAAAAAATTAAAAGTTAAAACTGGCACAGCCATATAATGCTGCATTATGAAAGCAGCACATTTTAAAATCTTAAACTCTTTTGCAGAATGACATGCAGAAGTATATCTTCACAGCACAAACCTTTTGTATACAGCACACTAGCAAGTTGCTGGCATTTTAAAAAAATTACAGAGCATTGACACTCAGCTGACATTCTGGTTCATTTCACATTCAGGATTATATAAAAGAGAAAAAGACAAAAGCCATCTTCTATTCAGAAGAATGCAGACAAATGTAAAGATGTAAAATATTGGAAGCCAGGTTTTAAAAGAGAAAGCTGACATCACCAGAGATCTGCTAAAGAGTGTTATAAATTACAAATGGATTTTGAATGCAAAAAAAAAAAAAAATATTCCACCATCATTGCTTGTAGCACTGTCCCAGCTACCTGCAGCTGGAACAGCAATCGCCAGGTAGAATCATTATGAAATCATGCAAATGTAGTTGAGCAAAAACAACCTGAGGCAGGGTTTGACAGGTAACTGCATAGAGAGTGACTTAAAGATATGGTAAGTACTGTCAACACAAATCCACACAGCCTTGCATTTTATAGGTTGTGAGAAATGTAATTAATTGTAGGTATCTTTACATCCATTTAATGAAGAGATATTTAATAAATCACTAGATGTATCAAAGGGAATAATTTAAACTCTGATTTGACTTCAGTTCTGCTTAATCCTTTCTCCATTTGGAATATCTTATATGATTTGTGGATTTCATGGCTGCTAGTACCATCTTCACTCATGACCATCACAGCTATTCTATACTGTGTTCATAGTGGGCAGTTATTTACAGGTGGCCACTGCTCTCTTGCTGAGCCTCTGTGTTCAGGTAGTCTAGACATTAGATGACAGTTACTCAGCCTGACTTTGGGGCTACATCAAAAGAATTATCACCTTGAAAAAAACCTGCCAGAGCTTGTGCTCTGGTGGCACAGGGCTACCTCAGGCCACAATGCTATAGCAAAGCAGGACCTTGTGAAGACACATCTACACAATCCAAGTTAAACACATCATTTCAAGATGAGGCACAGCTCAAGATGAGGCACAGTATTAAAATACTGCAAGCAATGTTCTAAGTGGTCTTACTGAAGCAAAGGTTTCAATAGGTGAACAAGTCCAAGGTTATGTTTCATCTTTGGCAGGGAAAAATAGAAACCACAACACCCATTAACTCTCTTTTTGGAGAGTAGGAGAAAGTAAGTTTGCAGTGGTAGCTGAATCCCAGGAAACAATAGCAACACGCTCATCAAAAGGAAGGCGACACCATGGCACCCAGGGTGGTGACAGCTACTCACCCTAGAATTAAGAGCAAAAATGCTAACTTTAAAGTTATACTGGTAATTGAGTTGCCTGAACTCCGTGTAAACCTGACTGTAAAGAAAGTCACATATTCTGCCATACCTCAAAAGGCATCACAACAGTTGTTTATCAGCTTGTTGCTACGAGATAATTGGTTTTGAAGATCCATCGGAACAGACTTTCCTCCTTACTGTGACTACATGTAATCCTCTCTTGTGAGTTTATCTTTAAAACAAAGCAGTGGGTTATAGTTCCTTATACTGCAGAGGAATACCTAGGGAGAGGAGAGGGAGCTACACACAATATTTCTAGGAACTGTACTGTACACCAGCTGTTCCAAGAGGTCCTTGGTAGATGATTGCAGTACGCTGCTACATTAGGTCAGAGGTAAAAACAACTCTTCCCTTATATATCTATTGCCTCTTGAACTTTGTATTGAGAGAAGATGCCATTTAACAATCAAAGTAAAAAAAATAATAATAGGGATCTCTGACACCCAGGGTCTCATAAGCACACAACTGGAGAACTACATTGGCCCTTGACTTGCTAAATACTAATACAAGATCGTAAATAAGATAGGCCCTCCATAGTGTTTCTTTAGTTTCAAAGGAGACAGCTAAGCCCCTGTGATATCATTACTGTGTACATTCAGGCATAAATGAATTTCTCCACATTACTGATACTGTAAATTCACCAGTATCTCACTGAAATAAAATAGCAACAGATGAATACACAGAAGTTGTTTTACACCAATTCAGATTATTGATCCATCTAGCTCAGTATTGTCCATATCGTAGACTCTATAGAGCTTGTCCAGTTTGTCCAGAATTTCATTCCGAAACCACTCCCAGACCTCCCTGGAGATGCCAGAATTCAACTAGGGGCATCATGCATACAAAGCCTACGTACTACAAGTGACAATAAGCCCTCCCACAGAAATTCATTATTGCGGGGTTTTTTGCCTGTATTTCTGTGTTTGTTTCTCCTAAAGTTATATATTCTTCCCATGAATACTTTAAGGTTGTTATAACAGAGCCATGTACTGTGCTGATCTCCTAACACTTTTTTCACTATGAATGATATCTACTGATCATAAGAGGGCAATTTACCCCTTATTCTATAACACTGCACAAGCAAATACACTAAATCCAGAAGTTATTTTTGTGTGCAGAGGAGAACGGCTAATGGAACAATTATATCTCTGTATAAACTCTTACACAAGTGCTTATGCAACTTACTGCCTACTGTTCTTTGGTTCCAATCCAAAATACATTTGCAAAGATATGAGAAATATATCTTATTTTACAAACTAGTTTTCCCATCTCATACTTAAAATCCTAAAAGTAGTCCATAGTCTAAACATGCTTCCCATTGCTAAGGATCTAAAACCACAAAACCAGAATGGAAGAACTGTATTTTCTTCAACCAAACCCTACTGTTTCACTATATCAAAATCAGCTCTCATGTAGCAAAAGAAATATACTCAGTACCAATTCCAGCACTGAACATATATCAGTATTGTACTTGTTGTTTTTGTGTGCTTTCAAGTCATTTCTGACTTATGGAGACCCTAAGGTGAACCTATCATGGGTAAGATTTGTTCAGAGTAGATTTGTCATTGCCTTCCCCTGAGGCTGAGAGCATGTGACTTGCTGAAGGTTCCCCATTGGGTTTTATGGCTGAGGAGGGAATCGAACCCTGGTCATCAGTTGCAGTCCAACACTCAAACCATTATGTCACACTTCCTCTCTAATACTGTACTACCCTTCTCATATTACTTCAATGAGATTAAATTTCTGTTTGAAAATGCCTTCATGCAAATATAACACACTTCTAATCAAAAATATTAAGCATCAAAGAAAACTCATTTTATTTAAGAAAAGGAAAGCTCTCCTCACAATGACTATAACACACAGCATGGAAGGAACTGGCAAAACCACCTCTGAGGATTCCTTGCCTAAGAAAACCCTATGTACTCACCCTAAGTCAATGGACTTGGAAGACACATATGCACACTGAGAGACCCTAGAAATGTCTAATTCAAATGGGGTGGATGTACTCCTGTGAAGAAGCACTTTTTCAATAGTTGTGGACATGGCCATTCTTACATTAAAAGGCTATTTTAAGTAGGGCATAAAATGTATGTGTGAACTGAGATAACAGAGGTCTGTCTGAAATTCATACCAAGGAATCAAACAATTTAAAGGTTTAAGCAGCACTTGGAGGGGATCAAGCAGACTAAAAAGGGGCAGGAAAAACAACACAGAGCCACTAGCCAGATCAACAGAATGTCCTAGATCAGGGCCACACAACTGATCCAGGGAACCTTTTCTCCCCTAACATGACTGTCCGGGTCAAGCTCTCATGACTAATGTTACAGGCATCTTCGCCCTAACTATCCCTTGTCAAATAAATGAAGGAGAAGAGTATGCAAGGTTTAAAGTCCTCATGGTTCTATGATACTATACACAGTCTGAGACCTTTTCTTCTGTGATCCACTGCATATAATGAAAATACTGGTGTATATGCTGCTGTAACTGAAGTATTATGGTTAATGTTATTATTGTTGTTGTTGCTACTATGGAGGTTTGGATCATTATATGTTAAATGGCAATGGCTACACAACAAGCATATTTGGTGAACATTTCCACAGGCTGACTAAAAAGCTGTAGCTGGAAAAACATAAATGTGAATATGACTAAGAATCAAAGGGCTACAGACTGACACTAGGCAAATAGGTCCCAGGATAATAAATGCCTGTTCTGTACAGGTATTTTTTGCACAAGTTACTTCCAAGAACAAAACCAAGAGGCGCATGATTCTCCTAATGGGCACGGGGCAGAGTTCAAACCAAAGCTATTGCTGTAGCTAACACTACATAGTGGCTAAGCACTATGAGCCAGAAGATCAAAAAATCTTGAGTTCAAATCTAGATATCACTATGAACACATTAGCACAGTGCTTTTAAATGCACATCATATGTCTATTGTTGAGCTACAGTCTCCATTTCTTTGCTTCTTCCTTTCTTGTCACTATTCAGATCACCTCTAGAAAGCCTCAGTGTTATGCTTAAGTATATTCTCTGTTTACATGCTCATCCTCTGTACATCCTTCATTATGTTTATTTGTCTGTGTATTGCAATTCCTATTAACACACAACTTGTATTATCCTCTATATTTTTTCTCACTTGCCGTATCCTACACGTCTACTTAAAAAAATTTGTTTCCCTCTGTTGCAGTTCTGGGTTATGTACAATTGTATTATTTTATTCAACTGAAATAGCAAGATCCCTTTGTATCTGCTATGCATTAAGTGCATGCTTCTTGTTTATCTGCCTTATACTCTTCCTTTTAAAGCACTTCTTGAGCTTGTCCATTCTGAAACAAAATGATCTCTAAAACCAAACCAGTTCACTACAAAAACCAAAAGCTTCTTTTGTGGGTGGCTGTGATAATGACACCTTTGCTTTCTGATGGTTCAATGTATCATGTGCACAATGATTTAAAATATTGTATAAAATTACCTTTAGGCTATGTGTATAAAATATATATGAAACATAAATGAATGTTGTGTCTAAACTTGGGTCCCATCTCAAAGACATCTCATATAAATATATGGGTGTGTGTGTGTATCTATGCAGACAGAGGAATTCCAAAATCTAAAAGAATCTGAAATCCCAAACACTTCTGGTCCTAAGCATTTCTGATAAGGGAGTCCTGTATTATGCGAAACTAAATGGCAACCCATTCTAGGCCTGAAAATGTGGCAACAATATACAACGCCCCTTGTGAGTATGGCAAAAGTAGTAGACATAGCAAAGGTGTTTTTGAGGAGATATGGTCAAGGTGAATGACTTGACTTCAAATACATGTAACATTGGCACAACAACAGCAAGCAACAGCAAGTACATTTCTATACCGCTTATCAATGCACCTAAGCACTCCCTAAGCAGTTTAAGTGTAAGTGAACTGCACCCAACAAGCTGGGTACTCATTTTGGCAACCTTGGAAGGGTTGAGCTTGAGCCTCTGGTCTGGTATTGAACCCGCAACCTTATGGTTTATGAGTGAGTGGCTGCACTACAGGCATTTAACCACTGCGCCAACAGGGCTCTTCAAGGATAGCTTATGCAGGAAAAAGATAATAGCTAGGTGCAGACAAAGTTCAACTGGGAAAAAGTGCTGAAGAAACAGGGCTGGAGTAGACACGGAGCACACACAGACAAAAGAACATGCTGAAGCGGAAGCATTTATTAGAGTGTTAATTGTGCAAAGGAATGAAAAGTACTTCACAGCACTGTTATAATTACTGTACCAGGATCCCTTCACAATAGGATGAGGAGTGTGTGGCCCTCCAGACATTTTTGGACTGCAACAACTATAATTCCTAACCACGGTCTATGATGACTAAAGTATTTGGAGCTGCGGTCCAAAAATATCCACAAGACCATATACTCCCTACCTGTGTTTTAAAAGGACTTGGGGAAAGATTTGTATGAGGAAGGACAACACAGTATACAGGAATGTATCTGTGTGTATAATCTGTGTGTACACTATGTGTATCTTGGGGAGCAAAGTGAACTGTAAAATATACGGCATTCTATGGTGGGACAGTAGCAGAAAAACACACCAATGTTATAATACATGTGAACTTGTGGTCTATTACAGCAGACACAGAAATGTATAGCCAAGGCTCAGCCTCAATTTACATGAAATTCAAATATTGGGGGGGGGGGGTGTCTTCTAACCATGTGTAAGAAAAGTATACTGAACACCATGGTTTTCTCTGAAATAATGGAGCAGGGTTTTCAAATCAGAAAATACAACTTTAAATCAAGCTCAAAGGCCTAACAGAAAATTGAGATGACAGTATGACATGTGTGCAAGAGCGCAAAGTTTGTGCAACAAGAGCTTGTCATTGAAACTGAAATATCTTTGGGATGAGGATTATGAAGTAGACTGAGGAAGTTCAATAGAGGAAGCAAAAACATACAGCTGAACTAACAGGCATAAAAAGCAACTGGGATGCAGAAGAGAATATAGTGAGCCCCACATATCCATGGAGAGCTCACATCCGTTCAACCATACATGGCTTGAAAATACTGTATTCCAAAGAAATATAAATTCCCAAAAGCAAGGTGTGACTTTGTCATTTTATATAAGGGACACCGTTTTATCACACTACTGTATATCATGAGACTTGGGCATCCGTGGATTTTGGTATCCACAGGGGATCCAGGGACCAAACCCAGTGGATAACAAGGGACCACTGCAAATTAAGAGGCGGAAGGGAGACTTAGGGCCAAAGAACATGCAACTGCCAACAGAATCAGGCCGCTGTCAAAGTGTATGATGTGGGGACACACGCACATTAGGAAGAGAGAACATCTGAGCATGTGGTGGGCGCACAGGCAGCGATTAATGCTCTCTCCCCAGAATGCCCTGAAATGCCCTTCCTCCAGGTGTTCCCTGGACATAATCTGCAAGGTTTACACAAGAGGAAAAACAGCTGGGAGTAGCCTCTGGTTTGCAGATAAAAAGCAGAAGCAGGAGGGCCAGGGTGAGCTAATGGCTGGAGAGTGAGACTAGGACACTGGGAGGCCGGGGTTTGAGTCCTGGCTCGGCTGTAGGAACCTGACCATGGGCAAGTCACACTCTCTCAGCCTCAGAGGATGGCAATGACTGAGAGGAAGGGGTCAAAATCGCATTCAGCCCTAGGCCAGTGTATCCAGGGGAAAGGAAGCGATGACAGATGACACAGACGTGGTTACTGTCTTGTACATCGTCACCCAGATGAAGGTACAAAGGGTGGAAGACAAGGTGGGAGAACCTGACAATCCCTCTTGCGTTTTGGCTCAAGGCTATGGAATTCTGGGAGTTGGAGTTTGTTGTGGGGCCTGGGCCCCACAACAAACTCCAACTCCCAGAATTCCATAGCAAAGAGTGAGACAAAGAGTTAAAGCGGTGTCAAACCGGGTTATTTCTCCAGTGTGGATGCAACCCGCTGTCTCTGACTCACCCTTCGCCGGGGGACTCCGAGCTCTCGTCCTCGGCCATGGCAGCGCGGAGGAGGAGGAGGCGTCGTCGTCGTCCTCCTGCGGCTGGTGCTGGAGAGGCGGCCGGCAGAGCAGCGGCGGCGAGTGACAGAGCGACCGCAGCCGCGGCGCCACCGCCAGCCATCACGGGACCCGCCCGGCTGGGAGACGCGCGATCACGTCATCGGCCTTAGCCCCGCCCAGCCCCGCCGCCATAGAGCGCGACGGCTAGAGCGGACGCCGCCCGGCGGAAGGTCCACTGGCGCTCTTGATTGGCTGCTTGCCTTGTCCGTCCAACCTCGTCGCCCCGCCTTCGCCCAATGCTTACGCAACCGTCCTTTCCCCTCACTTACCACGCATGCGCACTGCACGCTTATATTTATTTTTATTATTATTAAAAATAAAATATTTATATAATGATTTATGTAATAATATTATATATTACTATTAATAATATTATGTTGATAAGATTGTAATAATATGTGATTAATAATAATAAATAATAATAAATTTTATTTTATCCCGCCTTTCAGAGGATCAAGGCGGGGTTACAATAGGATACTAAATAATAATTATATAACACATACATGAATTAAAAAAAAGAAATACTAACACATAATAAATACATAACACCTACATTACTAAAAATTACATATCCCATTATCCCCTTACCTTAAAAACACAACTGTCCCCTCACTTATCACACTTGCCTGCTGCACGCTTATTATTTTATTTTTTATTTATTATTTATATATAATAAAAATGTTATTTAATATTTATATAATATTTATATTATTAATGTTAATAATAATATAATAATAATAGATTTATTTATACCCCCACCTTTCCAGAAGGATCAGGCGGGTTACAATAGGTACATAATAAACTACAAACACTTACCTAACTTAAAAATTACATGTTTCCCATTACCCCCTTCCCTTAAAAACTAAAATACCAACGCTAAAAATGAAATTAAAATCAATTTAAAATAACCAGATTGGGGAGAGAGGCATTTGGGCAACGGAGGGCAATCTCATCCATGCGATGGGAAAATCAGTCCCAGAAATTATGTCATTTATTTAATTTCTATCCCAAGGCGGTGGCTCACAATAGCCACTCTAAAAACATTTGCCATAACTTTGCTTTTTGTGATGTTTCTGTTTGTGGGAATGTGTTGTTTACTGTTTCTTTATTACTATGTATTATTTTAACGTAATAGAAATATATATTAAAAAAACATATTGCCATAAAACAATTAAAACAACGGTCTAAAAACAATATAAAATTACAAACGTTAAACCCACATACCCATCACATATAACGCCCATCCCCTGCTGTTTGTTTATTTTATAAACAGTGCTGCTTACCCCACTTAGTGCTCTGGCTTTCTCTTCCTGTTTCATTCTGGGATTTGCAGTTTCAGGGGAGGCATTAGAATTCTAAGCCAAAGCTCGACTTAGACCTTACTTCAGAGAGCAAAGTGGCTTTCATGACAGGATATTTGAAGGCAGGGGTGAAGAATATGTAGTTTTCCAAATGTTAGGCTACTACAACTCTTATCCTTTTTGCTGTGCTGGCTTTGGTTGATGGCAATTGCACTCCCACAACGTGGAGAGGGAAACACATTTCCCCCTACTGGTTAAAAGGATGTTCTGCAGGTGATAGAGCAAGTGTTGCAATTCTTAGCTGTGTCTCACGTTGGAGCCTCATTTACAGACTACTATTGTTACTAGGACACGGACTCAAGCCTCTATGAATAGGACATAGATTCAAACAATTTTAAAATTGTACCACTTCTTTTTTTAACTCGCCTATCCTGTCTGATAGCTGTAATTATTACACAAAAAGCAGAACTGTTTCTTTAGTAAGATTGCTAGGTTGCTTGAGTCATGTCAAACCTCCACTTCAGAAGAGCTGTATTAATTACCAATCATTTACGTGTGACATTGAGATCATTCTTGTGCTAAATAATTTCCCCTGGATTAAAAGGTTGCTCTGTCTCTGTCTGAGGATCTCTAGATTGTAAGCCTGAGGGCAGGGAACCGTCTAACTAAAAAGATTGCATTGTCACAGCATGTGTAAATTTACAGCGCTTCATAATAAAGGTTAATTAATTATTAATAATAATAGACACTTGGGATTGCCCGATACAAAGAAGGATGGTTGCTTTTGGAACTTCTAGATGTGATACATAGAACTGCATAATATTACATGCTCTCCGTTCACAGATATAGCTATGTTAGTCTGTATAATCAGTATGTAGAGACATATTGTAGCACCTTTGATTAACTGAAAGAAATTGGCAGCATGGCTTTCGTAAATTTACTCTACTTTCTGAAAATGCTCTGAGGAGTAGGTTTAAGTCTACGGAAAAACTGCTAAGCTGACAATTTCATCCTTTCAGTCAGGGCTGGAATAAACCGGCAAAAATAGCTGGCTTCCTGGCAGCATGAGTGCGTGGCGTACGGACGCTGCATGCCCCGATACCACCCTCATGCTGCCCACCTGCCCAGATGGCAGGCAGTATTGCAGCGCTCCGGCAGTGTGATGTTCATACGCCACAAAAAGGAGCCAACATGGCAGAAAAGCTGCCTTTTTTGGGGCACAAAAAAGAGCAACATTTTGTAGTTGCTTCAGTGCCCACAAGGTTATTTCAGGGGTGGTGTGACACCACCCCTTTGGACCAGTCTGTTTCAGCCCTTAGTCTCAAAGGTGCTACAAGAGCTCTCTGCACTCTCAATTCATAATTGCATTGAGATCACCTCAGGATGAGGTTACGTGCAGATATTTTTCTGTCTGTTGTGAGAACATAACCGTTACTAAACGCGTCTGATAATCATATACATTCAAATTAAATAATGAAGGTGAATTTAAGTTCCTGCATCAGCTGAGGTAAATGATATTGATTCTATTGTGAAGTTAAGTATCTGTATTGTGATTGTCGTAAATGTTTGTACTTTTGAATCAGCAGTTTCATATAATGCAATATATGTTAATAATAAATGTATGTGAATGATTGCTGATGCAGCAAACGGGTAGAAAATCTAGTTTGCTCATAGCTTTGGGGCAGACTCTTATGTTGGATGTGCACCAGATGGGGAGCCATTGGATTTGGCAAAAGGCTTGCTGTATCATCACCATGCAAAGAAACATCTGTGGGACTCCTAAGATATCCAGGCAAAATAGATCTCCAAAATAACAGTGAAATGAGATGAAAGTATGTGAAGCATAAGAAAGGAGAACACTTAGGCCACATCCTGCTGTCACGTTTTTATGCAAAATCCCCTTCAGTCCAAAGCCATCACCAGCCCCAACCCTGATGCAAGAAAATTCCCACTTATTGACTTCAGTGGGAAGGAGTGAAGAATAGGAACATAGGGCATGGTATAAATCAGTTACACAGTACAGAATGTCCAAACATGAAGACTAAAACTATTTCCTTCTGGCTCTATATTACTCTATACATATTTGGTGCTGATATCACTAGGGAGAACTTGAGTTGGCCGTGGGAACAACAAGAATGCACTTTGTGACTAAACTGGCCTGTAATCACAAAAAAGCTGTCTTCACAACACTTATAGACTACATCATATTGCTAACATTTCTCTATCTAGTACACCAAGATGTTATTCTCTTTTATGGAATGATAAGTCTTCTTCAGTGGTCTTATTCTGCTGTGGTACATCCAGGTTACAGACAACCAACTACTTACCTTCACTGGATGTGCCCACACATATTGCTATTCCTTCTATGCTGTTACAACAGCATATCTTGACCAACGAAGAAGACCTAGCGTCGAAACGCGTTTGGTCATTTTTATCTATTTCTCATTTGTAATGGGCTTGTACTGTTATCCCTCCCATTTGTATCTTTGGAGTTGTTGAATACTTTACCTCACCTGTATTTTGCATGTCAAACATCTCCTTTCACTTTGCCTATTGGTTGGGATTTATAGTCACTTAGCCTAGTACATATTGGCTACATTAGCATTTTCACTGTGTGGTTTGAGTATTATTTTATCCTATATTCGGGCTTTGTACACAGATCCTAGGATCTCTGTTTGCCTAATAGATTGGCAATATTTTTAACCCGCCTCTTTCATTTATAACTCATTGTTTTATTTTGTTCCCAGTAAAATTGAGCCATCTTTTGATGCATTTTTTCCCTAGACTTTTTTGTTCTGCAAGTCTCCGTTCAAGTTTAGGGTTACACTTCTGTGTTTTTGTCACCTGGGAGTCATGAAGCCTGGCAGAAATGGACACTGGTTACTTTTCAAATGAAGGCAAGAGTTTCCGAAGAGGCCAAGGAAAACCAGTTGACTTTGTGATGCCCCACTATGCATGGTCTCATGCTACTTGCTACAACGCATAAAGCATTCACTTGTTTTGTTGCATTTTAATACTATAGCACAGCGGTGGTAAACCTTTTAGAGACCCAGTGGCTAAACCCAGTGGGGTTCCTACACTGGGTGTAACCCGGTACTGGGGAAAGGAGACGACTTCTTGTGGGGGGGACTTACAGGGGCGGGACTTCTGCCTTCTTGGGGAGGAACTTCCACTTTCTGGGGGGCAGGACCTCGGGGAGGGGGGTTCAGGGGAAGAGCTGGCGCATGCCTGTTCCTCCTCTTTCCCCACCCACCTGTCCTTTCAACTGTCTCTGGGGAGGCAGTTAAAGGGATGGAAGGGTGGGGGAAGAGGAAGAGTCGGCACATACCTGGCCCTTCTTCCCCCCTGCCCTTCTCTGCCTCTAACTGGCTTCAGGAAGAGGGGAGAGGACAGAGGAGGAACAGGCATGCACTGGCTCTTCCTTCACCCCCCGCCCTCCCCTCCCTTTAACTGCCTCCCCAGAGATAGTTGAAGGGAGGGGAGGGCAGGGGAAGAGGAATAGCTAGTGTGCATGCTGGCAGAGGGAGCGCCATGTGCCACATATGGCACGTGTGCCATAGATTCACCACCATTGCTATAATATTTTCCTTTCCCCTAGTTCCTTTGAATTTTCTCCCTGAGCATACATGAAAGTTATTTCCCCCTTTCAAATTCTTCTCTTCCATTAAGGCTTTGATCAAGTCTGTTTATGAAATTGCATTTGATCATGTCTTGTTTCTTAACTAAGCCCATCCTTTCCCTCCGTTGCAGCTAAAATTTGGACTGATTTCCTAGTAAAGAACAAAACTCTTTTTGTTATACTGTATTACTTAGTAAAAAAAAACCAACTGTGACATTGATGCTATTGTACAAACAGTTAGTCATTTTAATCCAAAGAGTGGGAAAGTCTGAGAACTGATTATGTACTGTACTGATGTAATTAACTTGTACAGCACCTTTTATTTCCTGCACAATTGGGCAGAGGTTTGCTAGTTTATACTAGTTGCTATTAATGTGACATTTAAGGCCTACATATTGGCACTTTTATAACATGTAGCACGTGAAACAAGTTTAGAAATACAGTATCTAGAAATGAGTGGAAAAATTGGGTTTGCTGCATTCTATTATCATATCAAGAGTTAAAATAGGACAGAAGGGTGAATTTACCCATTTACTGCTTTTAGCAGTGCAAGATGCCTTATAGCATCTTTCTGTTACGTTTTTGCATAATAATATGAGTAAGTTGTCTGGAGTTCATTTTTAACCATTTTATGGTAGGGGTGTATGTAATCATTATGTGTTACACAAAGATAAGGGTGATTTGGGGATTACAATCTCCAGCTACATTGATGAACCTCTTTGAAGAACCAGTGTCTGCTGATAATAGTTTTGTCTGTTAATAACAACACTGGCATGATGGTCTTTGATGACTACCTTTTTCATCATCTCATTTTAACTGTTGGATATGAATATAGTCTTTAGCAATGTGTTTTGCTTCTGACATGGAACTATTGCCTACTTACTTCCGTCTGAAATACGCAGTTGCACAACATCCCCCATCAGCTGCAATGCAGGGGTGGGGCTGGGAGGAGAGTTGGCCAATCTTCAGCTACATTAAGATATGACCGTTTCTATTATCAAAGGGCACACTCCACCAGGATGTTGTTTTGTACACACTCCTTTGAAACGAATGGAAATTGGGCATAGTGTTCTTTAAAAAAGAAGAAAAAGAAGAAGAAGAAAGCTTGCAGCTAAATCCCACAGGTAGCCAGTATTATCCAGTGGAGAGTTTGAAAAGTTCTTTATTTTTTTAAATGTAATTTAAAGTTACAGCTCCAAGGCCCCCAAAAGTGGATAATTGCAATTTGTACAATTAATAATCGCCATTTTATAATTGCAATTTTTAAAAATAAATTTTATATCTTGTTATTTTGGGAAGAAACTGACAGTTATTGTCAGTTCTTTTTGTTAAATAACTATTGGAATGGTATAAACCACTGGCTTGTGGAACAAAGCACAGCTGCGTAGTGATGCTACTTGCACCCTGTAACTATAAAGGTAACTGAAAAAAACAGTTACAACCCAAGAGTGAAGTTATTCTCATCATATTACAATCATTATATAACTTAGGGGGAGTACAGACCACTCCGAAACGGCGGTTTGCATTTGCCCATTTTAACTCTGGAGAGACGGCGCAACCCCCAAACCGTGCACCGTCACTCCAGGGTAAAAAGAACCCAGTGTTTCCAGGTTCTTTTTGTGGCGTCGGAATGAGGTTGTGAATACGCCACTGGCACACTCACAAAGTAAGTGACGCGTGGCAATTTGTGGACGCTTCACATCGCTTATGTCAAAATGGCAGAGCCCGTATGGACATGATGCTGCTATTACTATGCCGCTGCACCATACTAGGGTTAGGGACCGTGCAGTTGGTGCTTGGTCCCTAACTCTAAAATCGGCGCCAGCATTGCGTATTTGGCTTGTCTGTTCCGGGCCTTAGATTGCATCTGTACTACAAAAATAGTGTAGTTTGACATCGCTTTAACTGCCATGGCTCAGTGCTATGAAATTCTGGGAACTGTACTTTTGTGAGATATTTACTCATCTCTGTCAGAGAGTTCTGGTGCCAAAGAAAATTACAAATCCCAGGATTCTATAGCATTGAACCATGACAATTAAAAGCTATGGCAAACTGCTTTTTTCCTTTTTTGATTGAAAATTGGAAAAAAATCCCAGACCTGGGGACCTTCGGGAAAGGTGAAAATAAGTTACTCATCGGGTACCTTTGGGACCCGGAAAAGTAATCCCCAGCTCCAGTACATCCAGAAAGTGTAAAAAATATCCAAACCCAGGATCCCTTGTGGAACGGTGAAAAAAATTCCCATACCCGGGGACTTTGGGAAAAATTGAAAAAATTGCCAAACCTGGGGACCTTCAGGAAAAGTGAAAATAATTTACTCACCAGGGTACCTTTGGGACCTGGGAAAGTAATTCCCAGCCCTAGTCCATTCGTAAACTTTCAAAAATATCCAAATCCAGGATCCCTTCCGGAACTGCAAAAAAAAATCCCATACCCGTGGATGTTTGGGAAAATTGAAAAAATTCCCATTCCCGGGTACCTTTGGGAGAGGAGAAAATAATTTCCGCACCAGGGTTAACTTGGGGGCCTAGGAAAGTAATCCCCAGCCGTAGTTAGGATTTGGGGGGTTGGGGTTAGTGTTAATGTTTAGGGTTAGGGTTAAGTTTGAAAGAACTCCAAAAACAGAAACACCAGCACCGTAGAAGACTGTCAATTTTACTAAGAAATAGGTCTTGTGCTGATAGGTGAAAATGTTTCTTGTGGTGAGTGCATTTCAAATTGAAATTGCATCTGGTGTGATGGGGTTTCCAACTCTGGCTCTACCAGTGTAAAAATGATGCATGCGCTCCATAAATTTGGGCGAATCTGAAAATATAGGACATGTCCTACAAATGTAGGACTCCCTATAAATCCACACCAGTTTACCAGAGATAGGATTAGGGATCAGGTTTGGGGTAGAGGTTAGGATTTAGGGTTCAGGGGTTAGGGTTAGGGCTAAGATTAGGATTGGATTAAGGGTTATGTTTATGGTTTAGGATTAGGATTAGGATTAGGATTAGGGTTAGTGTGAAGGTTAGGGTTTAGGGTTAGGGTCAGCATTTGGAGTTAGGGTTTAGGGTTAGGATTAAGGTTAGGATTATGGTTAGGGTTTAGCATTCGAGTTAGGGTTGGGGTTTGGATTATGGTTAGGGTATAGGGTTAGAATTTGGGGGTTTGCGTTAGTGTCAGTGTTGATGTTTGTGTTTAGGGTTCGGGTTGGGGATAGGGTTAAGGTTAGGGTTTAGAGTTAGGATTAGGTTTAGTGTTAGGGTTGAGGGTTTGGTTTAGGGTTAGGACTAGGATTCAGGGGGTTGGGGTTAGGTTTAGGAGTAGGGTTATGGTTTATGGTTTAGGGGTAAGAGTTACGGTTATGGTTAGATTTAGGGCTAGGGATAAGGTTAGGGTTACAGTTAGGGTTAGAGTTAGGGCTAGGGATAAGGTTAGGGTTAAGGTTTGAAAGTTGAGGATTAGGGTTTAGGGTTAGACTAAGGGTTAGGGTTAATGTTCAGGGTTAGGGTTAAGGTTAGAGTTTAGGCTTAGGTTTAGGGTTGGGGGTAAGGTTAGGGTTAGGTTTACAGCTAGGGTTGTGGTTATGGTTAGGGTTGGGGTTAGGGTTAAGGTTAGGGTTACGGTTAAGGGTTAGGATTTAGGGTTACCTGTCTGTTTGGGCCCTAAGACAAAAGAAGTCATGGTTTGCATATATTGGATTCTATTTATAGATGAAAATGCAGAATTAAATACAATAATTTTAATAGAAATCATCTCGCTCTTGTGGAAAACACTAGGATCAGGCGATCTTTGTGCCTTCTTCTCTGTCTGTAATCCAGGTACTGATGACTGATGGGCAACTTGAAAGCCCCTTGCTGTTCTTTTTCATGCCTTTTTATCTTTAAATGAGACCTGGACTAGATCTTCAAATAGAGCTGTACTTCTAAAGGTATCTGATGTCTAGATTGGCAGGATTTCCCCCAATGTACCAGGGGCCAGCACCATATTTGTGCACATTGGCTATAATTGTGTCTTTCTGGAAAGTGTGGAAACCAATGGATCCACACTCTGAGAACACTGTCAAGCAGATAACATGATCTGCTCTGTTTATTAAGTACAGTACTTAGTTCCAAACAACAAAAACAAGAAAACAGCCCAGGAGAACAGTGACATCTACTGAATGAAGGCAGAAAGGCACAAATATACCTTGGAACAAGTCCTCTGGCATTTTCCTGGAATGTATGGTTATCTGTAACCTAGCAATAACAATGTTCTGCTGATAGTACTAATAATACTATCAGGCAGAGGGTTTGTTTGTTTTTAGTATTTCATCTTCCTCCCAATATGGGACCTAAAGTAACTCAAATATCAATACTCAAATAAATACTTAAATTAACCAATCAATTTGAAAACAAATAATGTTATCTTGTTAAAAATAGCAGTAACTTAAAATTACATGAATAAGACAGGGCATTTCTGTAAGAAAAGCCTGGTGTGGAGGTATCCTAAATGAGTGATTAATTTCTAGATCAGTGTCCATACCTAATACAGCTTACCCTTGTATTCACAGATTCTGCATCCACAGTTTCAACCATCCATGGCTTTGAAAATCTATGTTTTAAAAATTCAAAAGGCAAACCTTGATTTGTGCTATTTTTATACAAGGGACACTATTTTACTATAATGGGCCTTGAGCATCCACAGATTTGCATGGACGGGAGAAAGGACTTGGGTCCCATCTCCAAGACAACTCATTATGTACTGTATATGCAATTATTTCAAAATCCAAAAAGAAAATCTGAAATCTAAAACACTTCTGGTCCCAAGTGGCATTAATGAGTAGAAATTTGCTTTTTTTGCTCTGGGTAGCATAGAGGATGAGGTGGCTCAAAGCAAGAGTTAGAGGAACCCACAGATTTTGGAACCAGAAAAGAAATTCCAGCACTGAATCTGGATTCTTTTCTGATCTGATTTCTTTATAATCTCCTTTCCTGCCTTTTCTTTCTGGAAAAGGCTGACACCAAGAGACTAAGGGCCCGTTCCCACTTACGGTTTAATTCGCGTCCAGATTCCCCTCGCTTCATGTTGGTGATTGAATCAAAAAGACTCCTTGTTCCCACAATAGTGTGATCGCTTCTTTTGGGACGTTGTCGTCCTGGTGGAGGAGGAGACCAGTCTGGGGTGCGGGGGGGGGGGGTTGTGTTGTGGGAGCCGGGTGGTGAGGCAGGTGGCTCCCGTCGTGTCAAT
Source organism: Sceloporus undulatus (assembly GCF_019175285.1). NCBI lineage: Eukaryota > Metazoa > Chordata > Lepidosauria > Squamata > Phrynosomatidae > Sceloporus > Sceloporus undulatus. The sequence continues at coordinate 52,832,400 of NC_056527.1, forward strand.
GCTGGGCACCTCCTGGTGAGCATGGCCAGCCTCAGCCGGACCCCCGCCCACCTGACCTCATCCCCAGGGGTGCCCAATTTGGGTGGCCTTCCTCTGAGAGAGCATGACTCATCCAAAGCCATGCAGTGGGTTTCCAGAGCCAAGTGAGGAAGGATTTGAACCCTGTACTCCTTCTCCTTCCGTCGCTGGCTCTCTCCAGGGTGGCTCTTTCCCAGGGACCATCACCACCACCCCCTCGGTGGTAGCTGCTCGATCATGGCATAGCCATACAGAGAGGGAGTGAGGACAGCCTTCTCTGGGGTTGAAGAGGCCACCTCGGAAGGAAGGTTGCCAGGTGCCAGCCCCCAACAGCAGAGCTCCTGCAGCTTTGGGGCCTTGAGGAGGAATCGATTCTTTGTCATTTGTCAGAATTTATTCCTGTTGGAATCGTGTCAGAATTGATTCTTTGGGGGGGGGGACCCTCTAAAAACCAGCTACCAAAATACCCCATGCTTTTTGCATTTGCTCTGCTTTTCCCCCCACTGGAATCGATCACATGAGGATCAGGATCGATTTCCAGTGGGAACGAAGGGCATAAAGCTCGAATCAGGATTCAGATCTTTTCACAGTGGGAACGAGCCCTAACTATGGCAACTACATGTTTTCCCTGGCAGCCTCCAACAAGCCTCGCCTGGGCTTTTAGGTCCCCTCAAAACCTAGGAGAACATGAGAGAGCTGCCATATCTGAGGGCAATTGAGCGCTGGGTCTTCAGCCTTCATGGCTCACCAAGCGGGGTCTGAGCATGCCATGTTAAGGTTTGGGCCCCAGAAATGACCCTTCACCTTCTCTCTGAGGCCAGTAAATCCCAACTCTTCCCTCAAGTCTCTCTCACGCAGAAGGCAGAAAACATATCCAGGGGTAGCCCTGTTGACCATAGAGCAAAGTACAATAATAGCCAAAATCCGCATTTTTTTTAAATTTCATTTATATGCAGCCTTTGGCCCTGAAGGGACCCAAGGCAGCTAAGAGGTAAAATTTAAAACAGTTAAAATCATCACAGAACAGCAATACCTTTATCGGACCAAGCAAAATGCACAAAATACATCATGCAAGCTTTCGAAGCCCCACTGGCTTCTTCATCAGGCAAAGATGCTAAAGATCATACAGGGGAAAGAAAACAAGAGGATAGAGTCACAAGCCTACATTTTGTTAAGATGTCGTTGTAGTTGTTCTCAGTCAAGATGGTATGGAGGGATGTTCATGTAAACAGAGACCGTTCCTCCTTTTGGGCCATAGGGCTCTCTGGGAGACAAAAAGAATAATAAGGTCCAGGAAAAGAAATTTAGGCCTGTTACAGACTGCCAAAATAAGCTGCTTGGGGTCTCTTTGGAGGTATGCTATTTAAATGATGCATGCATCCTAAGAGTCCGGAGGTCACGCCAAAGCCACACTCCATTCCTAAGCACTGGAGGGCAGCTTTGGTGCAGCTTCTGGATTCTTAGGGTGCATGCATCATTTAAATAGCATACTTCCAAAGAGACCCGAAGCAGCTTTATTTTGGCAGTCTGTAACAGGCCTAAAAATCCATTAGCAACACAAAAAGTATTGCAGGTAAAGACAGGAGATAGAGAAGGAGGAGGAACAACAAGGTATAATGATAACACACAGCCCTTCTTTCCAATAGCTCCAAAGAACCCTTTCTTGGGTTCTGAGGTCCCCTCAAAAACCCAAAGGCCAGCCCTGAGATGGCTCTTAAACCAAGGGCCATTGAGTTTTTGTTATCTGCGGTTTTTCCATATTCAAGGGGGGGGGTGTCTTGTGCCCCTAACCCTAGCGAATATGGAGGGTCTAATGTGTGTGTGTGTGTGTATATATATATATATACACACGCACACATACACACATACATATATATCCCACTCACTCCCATGGCAGCATTCTCTGACGATGCAAGCCATAGATGCTGGGGAAAGGTTAGGAATAAACTCTTCTAGAACAAGCCCACAGAGCCCCCAAAGCCCCCACAATTAATAAGTAAATAAATTATAGGCTTTAATGACTTCTGGGCGCTGCTAGGCCGCGTTTCCATGGGAACGTGGACCGCCAGTTGGCCTCACAGGCCCCTCTCTGAGAGGCTGGGGCGGGGCTAGCTAAGTCCCCGCCCCTCTGTCCGAGCGGCCCCGGCCATTGGCGGCTGTCGCGGTCTCTCTTGCTCCCTCCCTCCCTCCCTCCCTGCGACGTGGAGAAGAAGCGAGAGCGCGAGGGCCCTGAGGCGGAGCCCCTCGGGTTCCTTCTTGTCTCAGTGCCTCGAAAGAAGAGGAAGGGAGGCGTCTCGGGAAGAGAAGAAGGGGCTTCGGCAACCGAGGTGAAGGGAAGGAATGAAAGCATCCCCCCCATCCTCATGCAATGAATGGTTTCTTCCTCGCGCCGTTGCTTCCCAGTCATTCCCTAATTTGGGGTTTGGACTTCATTTCCCAGAATCCTAGGCTATTGGCTGAAATAGCTGAGGTTTCTGGGAGCTGGAGTCCAAAACACCAGAGTTTGGGAATCATTACCCTCAGGCCTCCCAGTTCCTCCTGGGTTGGGGCTGGGGTTTCTATCGCTTGGGGGGCTGTAAAACACTATTAGGCTGCATCCACACTGGAGAAATAACCCGGTTCTGTACTGCTTTAACTCTTTTCTGGCTCAAAGACTATGGAATTCTGGGACAAACAAACTCCAACTCCCAGAATTCCATAGCCTTTGAGCCAAGACACATTTAAAGCGGTGTCAAACTGGGGTATTGCTGTAGTGTGGATGCAGCCTTTGGTCTGAGACACACTGCAGAAATAATCCAGTTTGAGACCTTTTTAACTGCCCTGGCTCCTTGTTAGGGAATTCTGGGAGCTGTAGTTTTTGGGAGACATTGAGCCTTCTCTGTGTCAGGGCCACAATAAACTACAACTCCCAGGATTCCCAGAGCAGTTAAAGCAGCCTCAAACTGGATTAGTTCTGCGGTGTGTTTCGGGCCATTCTCACAAAACTACAATTCCCAGGAACCGGTCTCAAACTGGGTTATTTCTGCAGTGTGTGTTTTGGACCGTAGAAATAGGAAACCATGTTTCATTGGGCTGCCTCTGTGTTGCAGGAATAATCGGGTGTGGCACCGCTTTAACTGCCATGGCTCAAGGCTATGGAATTCTGGGAATGGCAGATTGGTGGGGCACTAAACTGAATTCCATAGCACTGAGGCATAGGGGTTAAAGCGGTGCCACACTGGATTATTCCTGCAGTGTGGAGGCAGCCTTAGGTATGGTCAAAATGGAGGACACTTTGGAATTCTTCCTGGACAGAAGGATGAAACGTAGGCTATGTCTTGGAAAAGGAGGACATCTGGTCACCCAGCTCTTAGGAGAGTGGGAGAGTTTGGGCTTCCTGATGGGAATTAATACTTACTCAGCAGCAGAGCCATGGATGTAAACAAAAAGGAGTCTTGATAACTTGCTGAAACGCTGAATACTTGGTTGTATCAAGGATCCCTCCTTTCTATATGCCAAGCGATCTGGTAGCATCTTTGAGATTAACTGAAGGTAAGAAGCTGGGAGCATGAGCTTTCCTAGACTTGAGCCCACTTCCTCCGTTGCATGTGGAAACAATTTGAGATGTGGTTGAGAAAGTGGGTTCAAGTCTAGGAAAGCGTGTGCTCCCTGCTTCTTCCTTTCATTTAGTCTCAAAGGTGGTGCAAGATCCCTTCGTGTGCTGCTTTTCCAGACTAACACTCTGAATGCTTCCTCCCTTCTGGGGCCTTTCACAAACTGTGGTTAACAAGGCAGTGTGTGAATGTAATACAAATGTCCTGTTTATACTCATGTATAAGTCTAGAAATTTTAGTCAAAAAGGTGACCCCAAAAACCTGAGTCAACTTATCCATGGGTCGATGTAAGTACTGTACTTTAACTCTTGTAAAAAATATGGAACCAGCCCCTGGTAAAAGGCCAGAGTGTAATTTGCCCTAAAAGCACTGATGCTGGCTATTCTCTTATCCATCCAGCCTTTACTGTGAACACAAACAGTTATGTCTGCTGGGATTTTGTAAATACTTTGGCATTATGTTTCTTTTATTTATCCTTCGTTACATGCTTTTTGACTTCTACCCTCAACTTATGCACAGGTCATAGCAAAATCCATAATTATGGCCTCAAAACTTGCCCTCGACTTATACATGAGGTCGACTTATAGTCAGATATATATATGGGTATTTTCAAACCCATGTTTTTCATAGAGATGCACTTGTCAGGAAGTCAGGATGACCTGTAGTCCCTTATTGAATGTATTGCTGTTTAGGGTATAAAATGGTTTCATGCATTGGGGTTTTCTGTCCAGGTAATGCATTTGCTGGAAAGCTGTGGCTAACTGTTGTGTAGCATTATGCTCTTGGATGATGGTGAGATGCAAAATCTCCATCTACCCACAACCAGTGTGGGTACCAATATGATTCTAGGATGCATCAGTAGTATCCTCTATTCTGTTTTGATCAGATATCACCTGGAATACTACGGCTGATTCTGGGCACCACAGTTAGTTCAATTCAATTCAAAAAGGATGTTGACAAGCTGGACTGTGTCCAGAGGAAGGTGACCAGAATGGTTAAAATGTCTGGAAACAATGCCCTGCGAAGAACGGCTTAGGGAGCTGGGTATATCCTGGACAAGAGAAGATTAAATGGTGATATTATATCCCTGTTTAAATATTGAAAAGGATGTCATATAGAGGATTGAGCAAGTTTGTTTGAGACTAGGGACACTGAACAATGGATTCAGGCTAAAGGAAAAGAAATTCCACTTAAAATTTCTTGACATGAAGAAGAATTTCCTGACAGTAAGAGCTGTTTGACAGTGGAGCATGCTGCTTCAGAGAGTGGTAGCGTCTCTATCATTGAAGGTTTTTAAACAGAGGCTGGATAGCGATCTGTCGAGAGTGCTTTGATTGTTTATTCCTGCATGGCATGGAGTAGGACTGGATGGCTGTTGTGGTCTTTTCCAACTCTATGGTCCAAAGCACACTGCAGAAATAATCCAGTTTGAGACTGCTTTAACTGCCCTGGCTCAGTGCTAGGGAATCTTGGGAATTGTAGTTTATTGTTGCACCAGAGCTCTCTTAACAGAGAAAGCTAAATGTCTCACAAAATTAGTTTTCAGAATTCCCTAGCATTGAGCCAGGGCAGTTAAAGCAGTCTCAATCTGGATTGTTTCTGCAGTGTGTTTTTGGACATATGATTATGTGAACTTATTCTGACAGACTAGTAATATTTATTACAAGGGGTTTACCACATGTTACTGAATCTGGGTCCAGTGTGATTGTCATTAGTTTGTCACTGTGCAGTGGTGGAAACTCAGGCCACTGTGTAAAGATTTTAGATTCAGTCCCACCCAATTAGATGCTTCTTGAGGCTCTGATATGATTGTTTGAGGCCTTGTAACCAGTCAGTCAGGGTAAAGTTAAACAGTACTGGAAGTAGTTTGGTTTAATATAAGATAACTCAATATTCTTATTTTAATTTATTTCCTATGAACATTTGTACAAATGCATCAAAAACAAATGATGTTTCTTTTGAAAAGTGTAGGTCATTTTCTTTAGAAAAGTGAATTTAGCTGTCAATTTTAACTAGAGAGTAACAACTTGTCCGTAATATATTGAAGTGTTCATATAAATGATCATTGCTCTTTTCCATACCAAACAAATAACTTGATAATGATGTATCAACTTGTTTGGTACCTCATTTAAAGCTGTTTCTCATGTAAAGGAATGCTCTTGCATGTCACTTCTGAGAACTGTGCTAGCTTGTGAAGGAGCTAGCTTTGAATCAGCTGGTAAATCCAGTAATAGCATTTCAGGAATGAAGGAGTGGTTTGATATTGTTAGGAATGGGTACAAATCCTTCACAGAATATCTTCATTTGTAATGGGAATTATTGGCAGCTCCTTTCTTGATCATGTGAAGATGGTCCTTATGATTTCTTCACTATTGTATTTAATGGCTGTATGATAGAATATGTGGTTGATTTGTCTTGATAGTTGGGGTAGTAGTGCTCAGGTCTATTTTGCAGAGCTAATTTGAATCATAGTACTAGACGCAAAACCTTATGCAAACCTCACCATTGTTAAGGTAAGGCCTATTTATTTTGATGGAAGTTATATCCAAGAGAGGATATACAGTACTACAGGATTCAATGGTACAGTTCAGAAACAAATTAACCAGGTGGGATTTTATGGATGTGTCCACAGGATTGCTGATGTAGTCAATAAACAGCTATTATTTCTATAGGTTTAAGATGCTTTAATAATAACAACAAAAACTCTTATGCAGTACTGTGATAAGAAATTGAAAATGTAATTTTGGTTTCTAGTATAATGCATGGTGCAGTCCTATGGAAATCTACTTAGAAGTAAGCCTGACTGAATTTAATGGGATTTAGTGCCATTAAGCACTATAGGATTTTCAGCCTTAGTCTGGAATTATTTTTAGAGTCTTTGTTTTGATGTCTACTTATTTTCCAAATGTATGGGGTGTGTGTGTTGTTGTTTTTCTAACACCATCCTTGTATTGGAGCTGGCAAAGAGCCTCTTGAATGCCTAAGAAAATCCTTTGAAAATCAAGGCAACTTGAAGGGGTTGATGGACACATATATTTCTCCGTTATGAACCAAACTGGCAAAAGACACCCTTTCTTGATATTCAGGAAAACAAGTGGTAGGAATAAGTGTTTTATTCTTGACAAGACAACTTTGTTATGGTCGTATTTGTATGTGCACTTAGAATCCAGTTAAAATAGTACTGCCTATGAATGCTGTAGGGATTTTGTATGGCCCTTGAATACAATAGGCCTTTGGTATCCACTATGGATATAAAAATTGTGAATGCTCAGGTGTAGTATATGCAAAGGTGTAGTAAAATGGTGTCAAGGTTTGTTGTTTGGAAATATTTTAAAAATATTTTCAAGCTGTGGATGGTTGAATCCATTGATGCAGAATTTGTAGATACAGAGGGGCAGCTGGATTCAATATTGTATGTCATATATGCATAAGCCAGAAAAGCAACTCTTAAAAATATTATCTAATCGTCAGCATATTAATTCAAGTTAAGACAGTGCCTGTGTCCATTATGCTTATTAACTTGGGAAAAGCGTAGAAGTGATTCACTTAGCATAAATGCTGACAGTGGAAATTACCAACTGCTGCTATAGCACAGTTATCTTGGGCGAAGGTTGGACTGAGAAATGTAAAAGATATTTATTGCATGGGATGCGTGTTCAGTCCCTCTTACCAATTACAATGATATGCTAATTATAAAGATAACATAAACCTAAGTCTAATTGTTCGTTCCAACTCAGGTAGACTGATTGGTCAATGGGAACTTGGTAAATTAATCTCTAAGAATGTTCTCTTGGTTCAAGGGGTGCTCTCTAGTTGGGCCTATGTGTGTAGTCTTCACCTGGAATCCTATGCTCACATACCTGGGTTACAGTCTGTATTGAACCCAGTGGGATCTAGTAACAAATAAGTATGCCTAGGACTTTGTTGTGGAGGGTATAATGTGCAGTATGCTAGTCCTGTGGGTTTAATTCAGTGGCAGCTGGTGGTTTCCATGTCAGCACGGTAATGGGTTTATTCAGGTCTAAACCTTGAAGGAGCTATCCAAAGTGCTGAACTCATTTTGTAGATAGTATCCAGCACCTTAGCTAGCGGCTTAAAGTTCATTGTACTGTATAACCTGAAATTGATTCACTGCCTTGTTGTTGTTGTTGTGTGCCTTCAAGTCGTTTCCAACTTATGGCGACCTTAAGGTGATCCTATCCTGCAGTTTTCTTGGCAAGATTTGTTCAGAGGAGGTTTACCATGCCTTCCCCTGAGGTTGAGAGCATGTGACTTGCCTAAGGTCACTCAGCGGGTTTCCATGGTCAAGTGGAGAAGTGAACCTTGGTTCCAGGGTCCTAGTCCATCACTCAAATAGTTACATCACACTGGCTCTCTTACTTGGAAATCACCAGTTTCCAATGGCTGAGTTCACCCCATCACCCCTATCCATGGATCTTTGTTGAAGCTGTGTCCTGGCAGAAGGAGGAAAAGTGAGAGAGTAGGTGAATGGCAAATGAATAGCTCAGTCAGTTGCACTCTTTCCTCTCTTGTCTTGATTAGTACAGCAAGTGGCAGGCAAAGCCAGCCTATGATTCAGCAAACATGTGGAGGAGCTGCTTCTCAAAAGTATTGATTGAATCATTTTATCTTCTACATGCTGGTCTGATTTATTTGGATTGGGACCGTGAGTGGACAGCAAAGCCAAGCAGAATGGCTTGGGTGAAGTGGACAATGTCAGGAGTGGGACAGTGGCATCATTTGGCCCTCCATCTTGTTCCTGGGAGGAAATCTGATTCTGAATTTTGTGCAGGGAATTCATTTTTTGAACTCTGTAAAATTTACCACTTAAGATGGTTACACTGCAGGGTTGGGTACTATACTTTTTAACTTTGCTAAATAAGAGCTAGAGAGCATATCATAAGCTTAACAAAACTAAATGAATAGTTTTTCTCTTGAACATTTTCCACCTGATTTGGTCAAACAACAATTGAACAATATGATGAAAAGACTGATATAATACACTTCAGAAATGCAGCTGAATTTTGCTCAGGTTTCTGTTGTATTTTGTAGCTTGTAGCTTGGAAATATGTGGAAGAACTAGAAAATATACATTTGAGGTTGAAGGTGAAATTCTTTTTTTGCATAAACATATGTGGCAACATTTGTGGCAAACTGAATATGCTTGAAGGTTTTTCTTCTTTTGTAATAAATAATGCCATTTTACTTTCCCACTTTCCTTTTAGTCAGACAGTTTTCAAAAAGATGAAGATAAGCTGGTCTGCCTATGACACATATGAAGCTAACTTCAGACCTTTGGTAGTAGTTGAGCTTGCAAAAGATACCAAAGATGAAACTAAAGAATGGTTGACCAAGAAGATCGTGGACAAGAAGAAAAATGGAGGTGAGTCGTCTTGTGTGTTACAAAAGCCTCTGTTTTTAAAAGCAGTTACCATTTCATCTAAGCATTGTTTTATAAAAATAAAAAGACTCCTTGCTAGTCAGTAAATTAGAATAAAATGGTGTGGTATTTGCAGCAAAGGGATAATTGATTTTTAAAAGCATGTATGAGAAAGAGAAGCAATTATATCTGGCAACCCAGGGTTCACAGGATTCTTTTCCTGTCTTTCACCAAATAGCTTGAGGCTTTTCTTCCCTCCAATCCTATGTCTCCAATCCTGGGTCCTTCCACATTTAAACTTTTTACTATTAAGTGTTTTTAGTATATTTGGTAGTGTATTTCTGATGTTACTAAATAATCACTTCAGGCCACTCCTTTGTGAACAAGAAGAAAATAACTCGGGGCCCGTACAGACAGACCAAAATAAAGCTGCTTCAGGTCACTTTGGAGTATGCTGTTTAAATTATTCACGTGTCCTAAGAGGCCAGAAGCCACACCAAAGCCATGCTCCAATCCTAAGAACTGGACCACAGCTTTGACATAGCTTCTGGGCGCTTAGGACGCATACATCATTTAAACAGCATACCTTCAAAGTGACCTGAAGCAGCTTTATTTTGGCCTTTCTGTATGGACCCTGAGTTACACAAAGAACATTTGGTGGTATTTCTTTTAGGGAACTGATGTCCCAAGACATGCTGTCTACTTCCTCTCTTTGAGCTGTGTAATCATAAATAAGTGCTGCAAAGGCACCATAAGTTTCTTGCACTCTTTCTTCATGCAGAAAATAATTGTGTAAAAAGCTACACCTGTTGTGACACTTTGTATTATGTTGTGTGCTGTTTAATATATAATGCAGGTGAAAATAGATAGCTTTATTTTTGCATCTTTAGGAACTGTTGTTATTGTGTGCCTTCAAGTAATTTCCAGTTTGTGGGTGACCCTTTCATAGGGTTTTCTTGGCAAGATTTGTTCAGAGCAGATTTGGTACTGGTATCATCTGCAGTTGAGAGGGTATGACTTGCCCAAGGTGACCCAGTGGGTTTCCATGGCTGAGGAGTGATTTGAACCCTTGTCTTCAGAACCATAGTCCAGCACTCAAACCATTGTGTCATGCTGACTTTTAGGAGCTGACCTCATGTTATGTGAAAATATGCATTTGATCCCTGTCACTATCATATTTTAAAACCCAAATTAAGTCATCTTTGAGTGGGATATTTGGCAGTAAGGAAATGAAAGAAAGAGTGTTTAATCCTTTCTCCTCCGTTGGTACAGGCAGTTGTGGAAGGCTAGGTGGCTGCAGGCTGTATTTTAGAGGAAGGATCTGGAAAAACTGAATATTCCTTGTCTAAGAAAGCCCCACAGGTGACATGAAGGCACATACACACATACAGGGGCATTGGTCCCCCTGGGAGACTTTGGAAGGCTGCACCTCTCTGCCACACCTTTGCTGTTCTTAACTGCCATCAAGTTGGCCTTGACCCATGGTGATCTGGTGACTGAGACATCTCCAAGACCCCTATTCTTTACCACTCTGCTGAGGTCATGTAGGTTCAGGCGCATGACCTCCCTGATTGCATCTAGCCATCTGGCATGCAATCTTCCTCTCTTTCTACTGACTTCTACTTTTCCTAGCATCATTGTTTTTTCCAGTTATTCATGCCTTCCCATTACGTAGCCAAAGTATGACAGCCTCAGTTTTGTCATCTTAGCTTCCAGGGAGAATTTAGGCTTGAACTGTTCTAGGACTAATTTGTTTGTCTTTTTGGCCATCCACAGTAACCTCGGCACCCTTCTCCAGAACATCTCAAATGAGTTGATTTTCTTCCTACCTGCTTTCTTCACTGTCCAGCTCTCACATTTGTACATGATAATGGGGGATACTATGGCTTGGACTAATTTGACTTGAGGATCTTATCTAGTTCTTTCATAACTGCTCTTCCCATTCCTAGCCTCTTTCTGATTTCTTGAGTGTAGTGTCCATTCTGATCAGTGTTTAACTATTTTGATTTCTTTGTTAGCTAGACTGAATTTATATAAATCCTGCATGATCATTATTTTTGTTTTCCTTCATGTTCAGCAGTAAGCCTTCCTTTGCACTTTTTTCTTTAACTTGCCTTTGTAATTGTTCCAAGTCTATGATGTTTTCTGCTAGTAGTATGGTGTTATCTTGGATTGTTGATGTTCCTTCCTCCTGTCTTTACTTCTCCTACTTCTCAATCTAAACCTGCTTTTTGTATGATATTTTCTTCCCCTTCTTCTCAATCTAAACCTGTTCTTTGTATGATATTTTCTGCATACAAGTTGAACATATAGGGTGATAATTTGTGATGCAGCTTTGCCTGACTCCTTTGCCAAGTGGGAACCATTCTGTTCTAACAGGCACACCTGCTCATGTAAAAGAAGAAGAAGAATGTTTGACCCCCGAACATTCACTAGGTCTATGGGGGCATGTTCACCATGTTTTGATGCTTTTCTGGGCCATTTTAAGCCAAGGAGAGGGCTTTTTGTAACAGCAGGTCATGATCAGAAGTCATTTCCTGTTCACTTCATGTTGGAAAAAAGGGGCTAATTTGCCCAGTGGGTGCTAAATGGCATGGGAATCATGCTATGCCCCCAGATGACATTTAGAGATATTTTAGGACAAAAAAATGTTTGTGAAAAAAAGCTTGGCCACCATCCAACCAGTCTTGAGTATATGTACTTCTCAAATGATTTGAAAGATAGACATTTCAGCTTATAATTTTCTTCCATAGAAATCAGTAGCTTGCTCTGTGAAAATGGGACTACACCTGTGGCTCTTCAGATACTGTGAAAGGAGCATAATGCACGAGTCAAAATTATTCAGGGCTTAAATGACTTTTTAAAAAACGCTCATTTTGATTTCTTGCTTTACTTTGAAGGAGCCCAACTTTTGGTTAAACCATTGACCCAAGATGGGAAACAAATGGACGGAAACAGTAATATCTATCTTGTTGGAGCATCTCACATAAGGCTACTTCTCGGAGCTGAAACGGTGGGATTGGTGAAAGAATGTAAGGATAATACAATGAGAGCCTTTACCTATACCTCTAGAAAAACTTTCAAAGATTTTGCAGGTAAATCAAACTGTTCTTGGGTTGTTTTTTGTGTGAAATAGTTGCTTGTTTTTTTGTTATTACAATGGCAAAAACTTTTCTGAGTAGGTGGAACAATTATACAGAATTATTTTTGACAAAAGAACTTTAAATTTCTCTCAAGATGTATAATATTGAGCTTTAGTGTATGATTTTATTTTAAAGATATGCTTTTCTGCTTTGAAGATCTTGAATATCTGTGACTTTACTGATAAAGGTAGTCCCTCCACCAATGCAGATCTCAGTTATTCCAACCAGAAGTGCTAAGGACAGTTTGAAACCTGGTGGCTCTCCTTCTGATGACAAACCTATTTGTGTTAGTCAGGTTGGTTTTTCGAAAACAGGCACAAAGTCTGCTTCTGGGGCCATATTTGCAACCTTACCAGCCTAGTAAAACCTGCCAGAACTTATGCTCCTCTGATATAGCCTTCAGTAACTCATGTGTCTCCTCCATACTATTATGAGATGGTATAGAAGGATTTGTGGAGACTTTCTGCCTGTATTTTCTGAAACTGTTTAGACCTCAATTTTCTGTGATTCTAAAAATTATTCAGTATTAATTATTGAATATTAAATTCAATATTAAACCTGGTGTTTTAAAATGTATTTGCACTTTTTAATATATGGATCTTTATTGGTAGTTGGTCATTTTAGGAAGCTGGATGGGCTATGGTCCTAGGCATAATTATCTAAGGGACAGTTACATTGAAATTAGTGGACCTTACTTCTGATTAAGCACTTACAGGATTACACTATTACTAAATATCTTGCCCATAAGGAACACATGCTATGATGACAGGTTTTGTCTTTATAATCCACAATAATTTTTCTACATGAAAATGAAAATTCAACTATATTTTTTTCTGTTTCAGAAGACAATCATGATTTTCTTACAATGGCAGAATGTCAATACATTATCAAACATGAACTCGAAAACCTGAGAGCCAAAGATGAAACAATGATCCCTGGCTATCCACAGGCAAAACTTTATCCAGGAAAGTCAATTAGTAAGTAACTTTATATGGCTGTTTTTAATTTCATCCACCCTGTTAGTTGAAAAAATATTGTCAGCCCTCCTTATCCACAGATTTTTTATCCATGGATTCAAGCATCCACAGTTTGAAAATATTCAGTATAAATTCCAGATAGCAAACCATGATTTTCCATTTTACATAAGGGACACAATTTTGCTATGCCATAATATTTAATGAGACTTGAGCATCCATGGATCCTGGAACCAAACCCCAATGGATAACAAGGGCCCACTGTACATAGTTGAAAAATATGTATCTTGAACACATAGTTTTTTAGCTTTCAAAGGACCCTTTAGACATTGCAGGTTGAGAGCTTATGTTTGGCACAATGTTTCTTTATATAGATTTTTTTAACAGCTAGCATCATGCTGTTGCATGACTGCTAGCTTGATACAGTGTTCTTCTTCATCTCCTTGCAGCCCTCCATGTTGTCCAATACTGGTTGTGAAGGGTGTTTGTAATTTTGGATATAATATACAGATAAGTCAGTGAGGGAAGATGTGGTCAGACAGTAAATTTATGTTATGATTTCAAATATTTTTCTTAATAAAATGATGAATCTTTGGTATATGACTCCAGAGGAATTAGACAGAATGTACAAACATGTTGTGAGTTTGTTTGTTTGTTTGTTTGTATTTTATCATATGTGGTAGACATGTACAATGGCTAAGAAATGTTATGGTCGAATACATACTTTGATTCAGAGAAGGTCAGCGATCAAGTAAAGCCTGAGCTCTTCCTTTTGGGAATTGTGGATGATCAGTTAGAAGAATTATTGTGGATATTTACTTCAATACATAACTGCAGTAGCAAAATTGTTGTATGCACAGAAATGGAAGGATTCAGCTCTGCCAACAAAGGAAGAATGGTTGTTTAAAGTAACTGATTTGGCAGGTGGATAAATTGTTTGATTAGAAAGAAATCAATTGTGGCAGTCTTAAAAGACTAGAAACTTTTTTTGCAGAAAAAAATATGGTTAATTTAGTTGATTTGTTAAATACAAGTTTTGGTAATTATTAGGATTTGGAAAAAAGTGGAAGAAGTATAAGAACTTTTGATATTAGGAGAGAGGTTAGAATATAGCAATATGACCAATATGAAGCCATATCTTATTTAGTTTTTGTACTATTATATTAAAAAATACCTTAAGGCTATGTTTATAAGGTGTACATGAAACATAAATGGATTTCATGTTTATTTCATGGGTCCCATCTCCAAGCTATCTCATTATGTATATGCAAACATTCCTAAATATGAAAAACACCAAAATATTTCTGCTCCTGAGTATTTCCGATAAGGAAGATTCAATCTATATATTTAGTTCTAGTGTAATAGAAAATCTTTAATTAACATAATTTTTTCAAAAGGGTTCAAAGAACAGCAGAGTTGAGTTGTGATCCAGTTAATGTTAACATATAAACGTTTTCAGAATCAAACTTTGTGGCAAGGAAAGATAAAAGATCATTTTCATGAAGATACAGGCACAAACATGTCTATTGTGCATCACGTTGGATGTAGAGTTTAGAATGTTTGTGGGCACTTCTCAGATCATTCTTGGGCTACAGTGCAGTTCAGATGGGAATTATGCACTTCTCTAAGTATTGTTGAACTGCAGTACCCAGCTGTCCTAGCCAGCATACCCAGTTGTGTGGAATACTGGAAGTTGAAATTCAACAGCATCTGATGGATCATACGAGTCACATTCATGGTCTTGAGAGTCAGTGCTTTACACCTGCCTTTGAATGTCATAGCAACAGATGTTCCATGCTGACATAATATTTGGCATTCACACACATGTATTTAGGTAGAAATATTATGTCTCAGTTCCATTATTACTGTCAGTTTTCTAGATTTAAATCAGTAAATGTAATTTAACAAAACTTCAAATAGTGTTTATAGATCTGCCTTGGAAAAATGTGTGAATGACCTACTTTGATTCAATGTTTCTGAGGTCCCCCCCACCCTGGTTTTATAAGGTTATTTCAAAAGGATGCAACATAGGAAGAAATCTACTAGAATTTTCTTTAAACTGTATAGACTTTTCTGTGTGGACTGCTGTTTTGAATAAAGATTTAAAAATATTATTCAAATAACTATTTATGCTGTATTTGTTTTAAGAAAAAAAGTCTTCCAAATTAACCCAACTTTATTCTTTTGTTTTTCTTTCAGTGCGAAGGCTAATGACTAATAGTATTCTAATTCAGATTTTTCCACTTCATGACACAGATGAATTAAAGAAACTTAGTCACACCTGGTATAAACGAATGAAATTTGGTTATCAGCCTTTAGGTAAGTTAGCATGACCAGAAAAAAACAAAGAAGTCCATTCTTGACTGACTGGGGAAAGTCCTTTTTTACTTCAGCTCCCAGAATCCCCCGGCCAGTAGGAGTAATGGCTGTGCTGGCTAGGTTATTGTGGGAGTCATAGTTAAAAGTAGCTTTTCTGAGTTTTGTCAAGAATATACCAGAATTGGAGAGCAAGTATAGTTGTTTCTGACTAAATAGCTTGAGAGGACTAGGACAGATATGCCAACCCATATGTTGGAAGGGACTGGAATGAAAATCGGAGAGCAGCCAATTTGACTGGGGAGGAAATTACTTTCTGCTCCCAAAGATGGTTGTTAATCTAATGTGTTATGATTTTTAAAAGTATAAGACAACAAATGTGAGAATTAGTCTCATCTTGAGCATGACCTAATACAAAATGCACTTCACTTTAGCAAATGAAATTACTTTTGTGTGGTTTGCAAAAATTGAGTAGTGGGAAGCTGTTTGAGATTGTCTTTGGCTGGCAGCAACTGCACACAAAAACTTATTAGCATACGTTGATTTGCCACACAGATCAGCTGAGGTGAAACATTCCTTTCAGTAGTTTGTAATAGACTAGAAAAAACTGCGTAGTGATGAGCCATATGACTTGAACTGACTTTAGTTTGTACTTCTTACTTTGCTTCCAAACCAGCAGTTTCAATTCTGATATTATCCTGTTTTTTGGCAGGGTGGGGCAAGCAATACTTTTATAAGAATGAAAGAGATTCTGAATCTGTCTGTGAGAACCATATCCCCAAGATTATGAAATCTTGCATGCACAGTAAACAGACATGTGGGGCATACCTCTGAAGGCTGCTTTTTTAAAAAAAAACATTAGTTAATTATAACTAATTTAACAATGTCTGTATATATGAAGTCATCTTCAGTGCCATCTTCAGTTACTAGGTGGTAGACCTCCCTTGAAGGCCCTTTCTGGTTTTGAAAAACTGACATTTTCTAACATTAAGCAATGTGTTGCGGGAAGAGGCTGCTTCCTACTTAAATGATTCTTCCTTTTGGTGTGTGTGTCAGGAAAGGTTAGCCTCGGGGAGTGAGTAGAAACCAGAAAAACAACCACTTTGCCTATACCTGCTGTAGAGGTACAGTATGGAAGTTGACATGCTAAGGGTTCCCATCAACTGTGACTTCATGCTCGAACACAATGTGTGTCCCACACTGACAAATGTGTCATTTTGCTTCAAGGCCCAAGGGCATTCTGTATCTAACTTGTGTGAAGCCAGAAGCTTTGGCCAGTATACTATAATACAAAGCAGTTATTATTGCAGAATTTAATAGTAATATTTTTAAAACCACCCAGTAACTAACAGAAGTTTGGCAAATTCCACAGTTGATCTTGCAGCAATAACTTTATTAGACCAAACATCCCCCCCCCCCAAAAAAATCTTCACTCAGGCTTTTTGAAACACACATGCTTCTTTCTCAGGCAAAGATGGTTGTAAAAAGAGCAAGCAGAAATGCAGGGGAAGGAAAAAGACAATTTCACACAGTCTCCATGTTGTTCTGGGGTGGTGTGGAGAGAAGATATGTAGGCTATTAAAGCAGGCTTATTGGGCCACATCCCAGTGATCATGAGCTGGCTGGGAGCAAAGTTAAGTAAAAGAGAGGCAAGAGCATTTGGTTCTTAGTTTGAAAATACAAAACATTCCCCTTGTAATAGGTTTTTTTTAATGTGTGGGATTTTTTGAGCTATATGGCCATGTTCTAGAAGAGTTTATTCCTGACGTTTTGCCGGCATCTGTGGCTGGCATCTCTGAAAATGCCAGTCACAGATGCCGGTGAAATGTCAGGAATAAACTCTTCTAGAACATGGTCACATAGACCAAAAAACTCACACACACAAAAAAACTATGGATGCCGGTCATGAAAGCCTTCGACTTCACATTCCCCTTGAAAGCTCAAACCACTCTGTCAAGCCTGGCAGATTTTCTAAAGGCAATTATTCCATTTGTTCTCTTTCTCTTTGTGTCTCTCTCTTTTTTACAGATGAAATTCGCTGCTATTTTGGGGAAACAATTTCTTTGTATTTTGCATTTTTGGAGTATATCACGTTTGCCTTGATTCCAATGGCTGTCATTGGAATTCCTTATTATATCTTTGATTGGGAAGATTATGACAAGTACGTGCTGTTTGCAGGATTCAATCTGGTTTGGTCTACTGTTATCCTTGAACTTTGGAAGCGGTGTTGTGCTGTTATGGCCTATCGATGGGGGACTCTGTTGATGAAGCGACAATTTGAGGAACCCAGACCAGGGTTTCATGGGGTGTTAGGTATCAACCCTGTGACTGGGAGAGAGGAGCCAGTATACTCTAGCTTCAAGAGACAGTTGCGTATTTATTTAGTCTCCTTACCATTTGTGTGCCTTTGCCTATACTTTTCACTTTACGTCATGATGATTTACTTTGACTTGGAATACCAGGCACATTTATATCATGAAGAAAACAAATCTGACCTAAGCAGTTTGATATTATATGTGCCCAGCATAATTTATGCTATTGTGATTGAAGTTCTGAACCGCCTGTATAGATATGCAGCAGAATTCTTAACCTCATGGGGTAAGTTTTCTCTCCCTCAAAAGTCTTTGATTTTCTTTTATTATAATATATTTTGTTTGTTTATTTATTTTTGCCTTTATGATTAATTATGTTCTAAGATATGATCCTTGCAAACATCATGTGATAGCTTGACTGATGCTTATGTTTTGACAAAAGAGCTTCTTTCTTACTTAAAATAATAATATCCTTAAATGTGAATGAAATTAACTCCTTAAGAGATTTTGCTTCAGTTGATCTTTTCCCAAAACGTATTAAGCTAATGCTATTGTTTGCATTTAGGTATCTGTAGAATTTATGTTTGTTTGGCAGAGATAATTATTTTTGTTCACTCATGCTAACTACTTGAAGATCCCACACAAAAATGAAGTCCAAAGTATATTAAAATAGTAGATCAAAGTACTTTAAAACTGCCGAAGATAGCATGCACATAGATTGTATCCTTCACTTTACATTCTCTTCATCTATAATTAGCAGTTTGAATATAGCAAAACAAGGTTGAAATCTCCATCCAGCAATTTCCATTTAAGCCACTGTCACAGTCTAACATATCTAGATATTTTAAATATCCAACATTGATATCATTGCCTTAGATGTTGGAATAAAATGTACGTTAAACAGTACAGTACACTGAACTCATTTGATGTAAAAAAAAACCCCACAACTCTTTTTGCTGTCTTTGGAGCCATAAACTTTAATTGCAGCTTACAATCTTGACATAACACATACACCATAGTTATTTATGCCAAATGTGATGGGGGCAGGAGGGGAGCTTAGATTCCCCCCCTTCCAATGTATATCTAAAATTACCCATTTTCCCCCAATTCAGGGTATAACTGAACTGAGTTATCAAACAGTGGTTTGGTATTACGTGTACAGACAGGCTTAAAGAGTGGACTAACATGCTGTCCCTATCACCTTTGCTTTGTTACTTTTGTTTTTTACTTCTGTGTTATAGAAGTAGACAAACTGTGGCTTGCCAAGGACCCAAGCACATATGTAGAGATTACAACGTGCAAACTATGTACACAACAACAAGCATGTTTGGGACTTGTATCTGAGTGAATGTGGTCTTTCACTCTAACAGTGAGAATCCCAGGTATATTTGGCCAAATTCAAGAAACTTGCTAATGGAGCAAAGTCCAAATTAATTGAAAAAAAAATATCTGGGCAATCTACATGCATTGCAATAATTTCATACTTTTTAAAATAGGCCTTGAGAATAGGAAGAAAGAAATATCTCGAGATAGTTTACTCAATAGCAAAGTAAATGTGCTTTGATTCATCTCATTACTAGATGTGTGTATGCAGACAACCAATGTCAGGATGCTTTGTGGCTATCAAGCAGTCATATGATGAAAAGAGAGAAATTAAATGCTTTTGATTTATGTTTGCTTCACAAAAATAGGCACTGAAGGAGGCCATTCTGCATTAAAAAGGGAACAACATGTTTGTGTTTAAAATTCTATTTGTATTTAATTGGCCAAATGTTTAGTATTTTATTCAAAATATGTTTTGTTTTATTCAGATTGGAAAACTCTCAGAGAGGCTTACATAAAATCAGTAAAACTATTAGTAAAATAGTCCCTACCTCCAGTCTTACAATTACAAAAACATGACACAAAAGTAAAAAGTGATGAGAAATGAAGAGGAAAGCAATTTTTACCACTGTTGCATTAAATAACATACTAGTTCTTACCATTATCATTTTTAACACAGTGCAAGACTTTAAATGGAAATGAGCAGATAAAAATAGTCATGGCTACAAAAATAAAATTGAAAAAAACTGACTGGAAAGTCAGTTTCACAAATTCTCTTGCTGTCAATTAAGACTTGTAAAACTGTAAACACTACAGCTAAACAGTAATTTAGTGCTGTTAGTATGTGGTTGATCTAGTACCATAACCAAGCACCCAGCTCACGTAACACTTTACTGTATATACAGATCTTGTACATCACTAGGTGTAAAATCATTAATGTATTTTACATATGTGATATGTAATATAACAAATGTTTATGTATCTTTCATTTATGTGATTTGTTACATTCCAGAAAACCACAGATTGGAGTCTTCATATCAGAATCATTTAGTTCTGAAAGTCTTGGTGGTATGTATAGTTGAAAACGTTTTGATTATGTTTGGTAACATATCTGCAAGATTCAATTAAATGAAATGCGGAGTTTACTAAGAATGTTGGCTTGAATACCCAAAGTACTTGTGTACAGAGTTATACATTGCCTGCACCCTGTGCCAACTATTTCCTGGATTGCAACTACTTGTATATCCCCAAACGTTGTCACAGTGATATGTGATGTGGAGGGACAGTCAGGATTGGTTATCATACCAGTGTTAAGCAATTTGAAACCAAACTTTGGTCTTATCTGACCAAATGCTCTGCTCTGGAAGATAGTGTTTGATATACATCACATCAGTAGACTCATCCAATGCATGTGCTCTCAAAAGCAACTTCCACATTGTTCAGCAAAATGTCCACATGTGTCCACAGGATTTCAATTTGAAAGTGAGGTTGTAATCCTCACCTATGTAAGTATATTACAGGTCAGGACATCCACTGGATGATCCTTAAGATGTCCTTTCAGGAAGTCCAACTGGATGATCCTTAAGATGTACTTGTAGGAAAGCTAAGTACTGTACCGTTGCTTTCTTAGGCATTGTGCATTGTCCTCTATTTAAACAGTACGGTTGCATCACTTATGGGTTTTTGTAGCAGAAGAGGTATGTGCTACATCTGTCACATCATTTAAATTGCAGTGTTACTGAATGAAAGTAGCATGGCTTGTGAACAGGAGATGTAAATCCCCAATTATCTCATCTTCTCATGCAAGAATGAATAATTGCTGAAGTGTACTCCATGCTGCAGGAGAGGATGAATATTTTTATGCAGTTCTCTCCCCATATTCACGTATCCTGAAATACTCCATATAATTTTTCTGGACAAAAACCCATTTTTATGCTAACTCCCACATTTTCTGTGCAAAAACACATTTCCTGCACATAGAAAATTTGTTTTTTGTCCAAAACCTCCCAGATTTTTCTTTGCACAGGAAAATCTTCATCTAGAACACTACAGAATGTTCCAACTACTAGGCAAAAACTGAGTAGAAATCTTTCTGCTCTGTTATTCTTTATATTCTTTATAAGAAGCCTTCCCAGCTGTTGGAAACCCATTTTTCAACTGGAAAACAAGTAATGGAGAATATTCTTTGCCTCCTTATTTGGGAAGTGAACAAACGGAGCAGTGTTTCAGTGGGTTTCTGACTTGTTGGTATGAATCATTCCCCCCCACAATAATTGGAGGTTTTTCATCATCATAGTTACAGTCCTTTTCAAATAAATTGGTTTTATGCATTCCACTTCGAGAGATGTAACTGCATATTGAAATGAATTCTGAATTTTTGTGCAGAAATAAAATAACTTTAGATTACACTGCATAACATCTTGTCTGTTGATGCATCCCTTTTTGATCTGGGCTAGAACATAGTCAGGTGTCCTGTACAAGCTTCATCAAAATGGATGAGGTTTGTCCGGGACCAGCCAGTTGATGGATGGAGTTTGTGGTGTTTTGAAATCCCATGCAGCTGTCCAGATTTTCTTAGACTGCAACTCCCAATCAGCTTATGTTGGCAAGGGTCCAATGATATGGAGGGCAGCATGATTTCAAATCCTGTTTGAGTTCATAGTCTGGGCAGTAGCTGTTTAACTAGATTAGTCAGTGTTGGCAGCATGAAGCCTATGGACCAAGCAACTCATACACAGCTTTTCTTTGTGTTCTCCCAAATGGCTAGTGTAAATTAAGTGCCACATGGTGGCAGTGCAGGATGGGGAAGTAGTATCTCTAGGTTGATAAACCCTGCCTTGGGCATCCCAAGTCAAGATACTGACAAAACACTATTTATTTATTTATTTTCTCTTACAGTTCAACTTTCTAAACTGCTTCGCCTCTTTATTCTACATTGCCTTTGTCTTGTTTGACATGAAGCTTTTGAGACAGGTGAGTTTTGTTGAAACTACTTTTGAATAGGAAAATTAATTGGAAAGAAGGACTATTTACTTTAAATTCAAATATAGTTTATTAAAACCACATAGAAAGTATGGTAAATTCTTTTTGTTGTTTGTTGTTATGTGCCTCAAGTCAACCTGGATTTATGGTGGCCCTGTCATAGAGTTTTATTGGCAAGATTTGTTCAGAATGGGCTTGACTTCCTCTGAGGCTGTCAGTCTATGACTTAGGGTCATCCAGTGGGTGAGTAGGGATTCTAATCCTGGTCTCCAGAGGCCTGGTCCAATACTCAGACCACTCACTACACTGGATTCTGTACTCACAGGAAATCTAGGGAACTTCAACTACAAGATTTAATTTTTCAATTGGTATCATTGAAAAGGTTGCAATAAGGTTAAGCGATGCAGTGGGGCTGCTCAACCTGCTATCCCAGAACAAACCTTCATCATAAGTCTAACCTCTTTTTTTTTGTAGCTTTCCCATTTGTGATGGAAAATGTGAACCCCATGAATCTCATAATTTAGTAAAGCTGGTAGGAAGAAAAATAGCTAGCAGCTCTGCTAAGCCGTCTGCTTCTTTGATTATTTCCATGCTTATGTCTTGGTCTGCACCACAAAACCAAACTAAATAATTTATATCCAGATCAGTGTTTTAAAAAATGTTAAGATCTGCATTCTTTGCCCGGCTTGTCTTGCTTATTAGCTAACTGAATACATTTAAAAAAAAAAAAAAAGAACTACTACAGTGAGTCTTGTTAAATGTCTTGCTTTGCTTAATTTTTTTAAAGAGCTTGGCAACATTGCTGATAACTTCACAAATCCTTAATCAATGTGTAGAAGCTGTACTGCCTTATTGGCTCCAAAAGAGACGAAATAAGAGGGCCAAGAAAAAGATAAAAGAATTGGAGAACGATGCTGACCTGTCTTTATTTGAGCAAGTTAACCTGGAAAAAGGAATGGATACCTATTTGGTAAGCTGGTGGACTATATCTTCCTCAGTGTTTGAGCTTTAAATACCCCTCCTTCTGAGATGTGACAACTAATGTAATCAGAGGCCTGTTACAGACTGCCAAAATAAAGCTGTTTCGGGTCTCTTTGGAGGTATGCTGTTTAAATGATGCATGCATCCTAAGAATCTGGAAGCTGTACCAAAGCTGCACTCCAGTGCTTAGGAATTGAGTGTGGCTTTGGCGTGACCTCCGGACTCTTAGGACCCTTGCATCATTTAAATAGCATACCTCCAAAGAGACCTGAAGCAGCTTTATTTTGGCAGTCTGTAACAGGCCTTAAATAACTGGATTCCATAGAAACTACTTGAATGCTGAATGGAATTTGCAGATATGCCCCCAAATACATAGAAGATAAGAACTGGCATAGTGACTCAAATCAAAGTTCCATCTAACACAACCCATTGCTTTTACTGAGCTTGGTGTCCTAGTCTTTTCATATGAGGTAACTAATAGTTCCTGTGACACACTGGGTCCTTCCAGATGGAATATTTTATTATGCAGTTCCTCTGTGCATTTATGGACATTCAAGAGTTGATCCAGATCTTATTGTCTTCCAACCTGCACCTTTCCTGTGTTTTCCATCTTTTCTATATAACCTCTATTACACTTAAAAAAAATCTGTACAGAGAGGAAGGATAGGATGTCTGCACAGGTTCTTCATTGGTGGCACTCTGTTTTGCACCATGTCTTGTGGAAAGTGCCAGGTTCTTATCCCAGGATAGGAAACAGCAAGTCATTGGTTCCCACACTTAAGATCTCTAGGTGTTTTGGACTTCAAGACCCGGAAGCCCCTACCAGCTTGGTGAACAGTCAGTAATTCTGAGCTGAAGTCCAAAACATCTGGACGACCAACATTTGGAAGCACTGCTTTATGCTTTTCAGATGTTTGGAGTTCCAACTCCCAACAGTACCAACCAGAATGACTAATAGTAAGGGACCATGGGAGTCAAAATCCAAAACATCTGAAGAGTCAAAGTTGGCCACCTGTCCTAGAACCTCCTCCTGTCACCTCAGCTTCTGGATTCCATATCTTTTATTTGCTTTCAAGAAATTTTCCTTTCAATTTCAATTCTTTTGTACCATAAGAGTTAAAAGGGTTTATTTAGTAAATAAATGAGATGCAAAAACATGTGCCCAGCATATTTAAAGGAGAAGGTAGTTATTAAAAGTATTACCTTTATGAGTCATCCTGCGTGTGAAGCCATGTTATCCACATTCTCTAATGTTTTATTAAATGAGTAGCCTTCATGTTTCCTGTAAGATGAGTTGATCAGCAGGATTAGTTGAACCTCAAATGCGGAGAAATGAGAACAGGCATTTGCTCCTTTCACCTTAATCTTAGGCTTTTCACTTCCCACTTTTCACCTTACATTCCACTTTAATCTTTTTAATTAGGTAGGTGATTACATTTGCCAGAATCTGTTAAACTGCTTCTAATCTGGTATTTATAGTTTCTATGATCTCTTTTTTTTCCAGGGAACTTTTGATGACTATTTGGAGTTGTTCTTACAGTTTGGCTATGTGAGCCTTTTTTCATGTGTCTACCCTCTGGCAGCTGTTTTTGCCGTGCTTAACAACGTCACAGAAATGTATTCTGATGCCTTAAAAATGTGCAGAATCTTTAAACGCCCATTTGCAGAGCCCACTGCAAATATAGGTGTATGGCAGGTAATTCAATCGTGTTTTAATGTATGCACAATTTTGCTACAAACATCTTTTTTGTCGTTATATGAGAAGAATATCAGTTTTGTTAGTCTTAAAGAAACAGAAATATCATAAAAGCATAGAAATACTGTTGTAAACTTACTATGAACTGAAAGATTCAGCTGTGTAGAAAAGAATGGCCTGCAAGAGAGAAATACAAAGCAGAACATGTGTGTCTATTTAATTAGCAATCCATTGTCTGCAGGAGACCCCCTGATCTTGGGTGGTGTTCATTTGCGTTTCAGTCTTGATTTTGCCTGCATCTGGCTTTTTCAGGGCTGGTAGCCAAACTTTGTTTACTTTCAGTGTTTCTTCTTTCCTGTTGAAGTTGTCCAGGTGGTTGTGGATTTCATTGGCCTCCCTGTGCATTCTTACCTGGTATTGTTGGCATGGTCCAGAATTTTAGTGTTTTCAAATAGCATTCTATATCCAGGTTGGTTTATGACAAGATCTGCTATTGCTGA
This sequence comes from Sceloporus undulatus, assembly GCF_019175285.1. Taxonomy (NCBI): domain Eukaryota; kingdom Metazoa; phylum Chordata; class Lepidosauria; order Squamata; family Phrynosomatidae; genus Sceloporus; species Sceloporus undulatus. The sequence continues at coordinate 52,857,618 of NC_056527.1, forward strand.
TTTTTCTGACTGGTTCAGTCTGCAGTGGCTCCTGTGTTACTTGATTCATGTTTGGATGCTGCATTTAGCGGTCCCTATGTAGACTTGCCCACAGCTGCACGGTGTGCGGTAAACTCACTGTAGAGTCTAACAGAGTAACTGTTAACCTGTGAAGAGCCTAGTTTAGGTACTCAATTCATCTTTGAGGAAGTGGGGTTTGCAGATCCTTTTTGCGTAGTATACCATTGTTTTTATTGTGCTCCTTTTTTTTAAATTGAAGCATCTAAACTGGGCTCTACAGGCTAACAGTTACTCAGACCCAGAAAATACCACACTGGTTAAGACAAAGCAACCACCCAAAGGGAAGGTTTTTTTAACATACATAAAAAGAGTCACAGACAGAATAGAGAAACTGATGAAGAAACACAACCTCCAAATGATCTACAGACTGACCAAGAAAATCCAGAAAATGCTGCGCTCAGCAAAGGACAGGGGAGACCCTCTCATGGTCGCAGAGGAATGTTTTCTTTTAAGGGGGGGTTTTATTTATTTATTTATTTTGTGTTGAGGTGAGGTGTATGTGCCATCCAAGGTTTCCTAGGGGAGTAGTGTAGCTCAGCCTTGCATAGTTGCCTACCCCTGCACTAGAGAAACATCAAGATCAAACTGCATTAACTGAATCTGAGCTTCCTCCTCTCTTAAATATATATATATATATATATATATATATATATATATCTGTAATGTGACCCAAAAGGCCTGAATACCCTAAAAGCACCTGATCCTATCTGATCTTGGAAGCTAAGCAGGGTCATCTCTGGTTAGTACTTAGATGGGAGATGGCCAATACCAGCTGCTGTGGGTTATATTTCAGAGTAAGGAATTGGCAAAACCACCTCTGAGTATTCCTTGCCTAAGAAAACCCTATGGAATTCATGAGGTCACCATAAATTGACAGGTGACCTGAAGAAACACGCACAATCTGCCCAGGGAAAACAAATATAAGAATATCTCCTCTCTTCCTTCCTTTCTTTGAGTTCACTCTAATTTTAACTCAGCAGCCTATACTCTTGCATTTACAACTGTTCACATTATGATTTTCCATCAAATGCTTCTTTAATGTGTGATACCTAAGTTTTAAAATACTGTATGCACTCATGTATAAGTCTAGAAAATTTTAAAAATTGACCCCCAAAACCAGAGTTGACTTATCCATGGTTCAATATTAGTACTGTACTTTAACTCTTACTTTAAAAAAAGTCACCATTCTCTGATGAAAGACAAGAGTATAATCTGTCCTGGAAGCACTGACCCACCTCTCTTCTCTCATCCATCCCCCCTTTATTGTGAGCACAAACAGCTATGCCTGCTGGAATGTTGTAAGTTCTTTGGCATTGTTTTCCTTTGCTTCATCCTTCAGAGCCTTTGTTACGTGGCCCTATGCTTCACCCTCAACTTATCCACTGGCCATATCAAAATTGATAATTTTGTACCCAAAATCTGCCTTCAACTTATACATGAGGTCCACTTATAGTCAAATATATACGGGACTCATAAAATGTTCAATAGATGTTGATGGGAAGAGGTGACATATAGTAGATGCTTTAAAAATATATGTATATTTACAATAATGCTCCCATGTGGCTCTCTTCATTACTAACAGATTCTACACTGATTCCTGTTCCCAGTTTTAGGCTGTTGATACTTTGAGATATAAAATGCAGGAGTGTCAGATAATAGCTGGATTGTTTCTAAAAGTATTCTTTTTTTCTTTTCAGTTGGCTTTTCAAACTATGACTGTCATATCAGTAGTTACCAATTGTGTCCTGATCGGCATGTCACCCCAAGTAAATGCTCTTTTCCCAGACTCAAAAGTAGAACTTGTACTGATCGTGGTATTGGCTGAGGTGAGTGGAAGATTTAAATGTTTTGTTCTGGTACAAAAGTAACTGGTACTATGTGTTACACAGTTGCTTATCTGCTATGTCTTTACTTGCTGGTAAGCCAGGGGATATTTTCAGTGATTTTCAGTGATTTTCTACTTTTAGGGACCTTTTTGCACATACATATGTCTGGTTTGGAATCCCAGCAAGTTGGTAAGGGCACACACAAACCCATGGCCTATGTGTTTTGGTGGTAGACCCATGCATTGGAATGGGGTTTATGCTGAACCACTATAGTGTAAGGTGAAGTGAGCATGCAGGATTTTTTCAATCACTTCAATTAGCTGTTGTGTTTCTTCCCACAATTTCTTTCTTGGCAGCTTTTCTCTTAACCAAGTTTATTCCAGTTTTGAAGCCCAGGTGGGAAGAATGTATCTTTGAGGCAAAGGAGGAGAAAGGAAAGAGGGTGGTAAGCTGCTTGAAGGGTCTAAGACTTCCATTCTACTGCTTCCCTGCTTCTAAATGTCAACTTTACAGCATTTTGAGATAACCCACCAGAACAAATGCTATATTCCATCTGAACATGTTATTAGATTCACAACACATGTGAAGTACTAGACAGACTTGTGGCGATCTCAGATTTTTCCCTGTTGAAACTCTTCTCTGATGGATTGAGGAGGGGTGCAAATTAAATCAAAGTGTATAAGGTTTAGATGCTTGGAAAAAAATTTAAAAAACCTCTATAAGAGTGACTAGCAACTTGAGTGTAGCTAATAATCTGTTTGATTCCTATCTGGAACCTTTATTCACTGGATGTGCTAGCAAAGGAGGCCATGTCAGAATTTTCTCCCACCCCATTTTTGTTAAGAAAACAATAATCCCAATAAGATCTGGCTTACTTAACCCCTTTTAAAAAATCTTTAATGTTATAATAAAATTGAAGGTTGAATTTTTTATGAACTAATCAATAAAGTTCTTTGGGTATTTTATCCACATACAGTATTGGTATCTGCTATGGTGTGCAAACAGCTTGCACGTTAAGCACGTGGTTGAAAAAGTGCAGCTTATGAAAATGGAATAGTGGAATGGTTCAGTGATACATACATATGGAAGACATCATTTGTCATAAGTAATTTAGAATGCTAAGGGAATTTAATCATTTTTTTTAAAGTATGATTTCAGTCTGCATAAACACCATATTTAGCTATGATCGCTCCTTGGTAAACAAGTTGAAATCCTTCCAAATAGCATTTGGACACTGTAAATATCTATGAAATCAGCTCACACACTTCATAGTGGCATTACCTAAGTTAACATTAAACATTTGTGCTCCTTTCTCACCTTTATGTCATTCAGCTGTCTCCCTGAGTTCCCACTGTTGGGCAAATTTTATCACCTGGAAATTGTCGTTTTCTGCAAACCAGGAAAATAAAGAACCTGCCCATGCACAAGGAGGATGGATTGAATACCCCCCCCCCAGCTTTACATATGTTTTTATGTATTGTAATGGCATCTGTTTTCTCAAGGTGAATTATATTTAAGAGACTGCATCAACAGCACCCATGTCATTTCTTGAATATTTGACATAATACTTACTTTTAGGTTTAAAACAACTAAGGTGGAAAATAAAGAATTTGTTTGAAAGACAAGTTCTGCAAATTGACATGTGCTGATGAAACAAAAAAAATGTTTCCATTGTGTGCATGTTGTAATTAGTTTGGTTCCTTTCTGGACTTGACATTAATGAAAATTATTGTATTAAAAAACAAAAATTCCTGTACTTACCTTTTGGCTCTTGGGGCATGTGACTAGATTTCATGTAGTAGTAGTAGTTGTTGTTGTTATTATTATTATTATTATTATTATTGAGTGTGGATGCTTCCCTCCAGACATTGTTCAATTGCTCCTTTTCAGATACTTCACTATTATTACTATTGGCTATGCTTGACTAGGAGTGATGGAAATGGTAATTCTGTACTTTCCCACAAATATTCCAGTTTTCTTTTCCCCAAAGCAGTTACTACATGAATTGCTTTTAAGCTTTTTGTAACAGGGAAACATCATCCCCTAAAGGCCACTGCAGTGATCTCTAAATGCTATGGTAACTTTGCAATTAAAGCGAATAAACTGTTTGACGAGATTGCTAAAACTCACTGAGAAAAAAAGGGGGAGAGGAGTCACCCAAGACTTAATACTTATTATTAATTCAGAGGTTTGTATATCACCATCTAGTGGTGAATTAATACAGTTGGTGAAAACGATTTGTTACATTATAACAGACTTGTGCTACTTACCATGTTCCAGATATGTTCCTGACCAGCAACATTTAAAGGTTGTTTTAAACATTTTACAGTGATTTACTTTGCTTTATTGACATTCATTTGAGGATCCAGTGATTATTACCATTTTACAAGTGAGGAACAAAAACAGAATGGCCACAGATAGTTGCCAAGGATTCAGTTGTTGGTTTTGATGCAGTAGCTTCTGCTATAGAATGGAAGCTACAATTTTAGTTTAGAAAGTGGCTGAGGAAACACAGTGGTTTTATGGCTTCCCCAACTGCCATCTGTCTTTCTTTCAGTAGAGAATCATACTGTATAGATGGAAAAACCTGACTGGGAAAAGGACACAATAGAACTAAAGATGTTAGGGCCCTGAGGGGAAAACAGTGGACAATTTTAAAATGTTACCAGTGCAAAAATCTTTCACTTCAGGAAATGTGCCGGGGTGGGTGAGATGAAATATTTTCTCTTTGTGAGAGGTTTTTACTTATTCAGAATGCCAGGAACTGCATAATATTAAGATGAGTATGTAGGGCGCTATACAGACGGGTGCTTCAAGACACCCCTCGTACCTGATGAGGGCATCAAAATAAGGGCACCCTGTACAGATGGGTGCCACCATTTTGACGTGACAGACGCTTAACGTCCACACATCGCAGCGCCATTATGACGCCGAAAATGTGCCATTGGCGCACTGCAGCGTCATAATCGCACCGCAAGAAGAACTCGCTTTTTGCTGGTTCTTTTTGCTCCATGGGGAAGTCCCGCGGTCTGGAGGCTGTGGCTTCCCCATGGAGCAAAACAAGGCGCCGGGAGACCGTCCTTTTTGGATGCCTGTCCCATGCCTAGGACAATCTAAAGAATTACAGAATGATAATATTGGTACATACTAGACATATTCAATATTCTGCAGAAGGGGGTAATAATGCACCACTGAAAAGTTAAACAATTCCATATTTTCAATGTTGATTTAAATTATTCAAATGTGTTACTAGCCTTCTCCTTCTGACAGTGGCATTGTTAGACTGTTTCTGTCCAAAGCATACACTTCATTTTAGTCATTACCAAATTTGTGGTTTGTTTCCTCCCTCCCTCCTATCTTCTCACATAGCAAAACCCAAGATACACGTGTTCATATAGCATAAGCATGTAGTAGTTTGCAGCTCTTTTTAATACAGTGTACATTCACTGTTTTGCTTGTACAAAGCTAAGGCAATTGTTGTTATTACTGTTAATTTATCATTCCTAATGATGATAGAAGTTCATTTCAAGGGAATTACTATAAGTTTAAAGTTAAAACATTAAACATTAAAAGTAATTAAGAGAGAATATAAACTCTAAAACTGCATTTTTAAATATCAGAAATATGCCAAACTGTCTAATTTTGTATGATAACCAAGTTATGAATGAAGTATTTTATATTGCTAAGATGTTAACTAAGGTCCGGTACGGACTGGACTATTGGGCGCCCTCATCATGTGCTAGGGATTGGCCGAGGGCACTCTTCCAACACATGCCTCAACCCTAGCATGCGACAAGGGCATAACAATGGCGGCACCCTGTACAGATGGGGTCTGCCATTGTTATGTACAGGACGCCAAGCGTCCGCACATCGCGGCGCCATTACAATGTCGCAAGTGGGCCATTGGCGCACTACATCATCATCATAATGCCTCAAGAAGAACCCACTTTTTGCTAGTTTTTTTTTTTGCTCCATGGGGAAGTCCCACGGTCTGGAGGCTGCAGATTCCCCGCGGAGCAAAACTAGGTGCCGAAAGGCCGCCCTTTTGGGGCCGTCTGTACTGGGCCTAAGTTAAATACTGAATATATTTAAGGTTCACCTCAAATGTCTGTTTTCCATTGGTTTCAAAATTTCCAGAAATTTTACATCTGTAGACAGAATTTTAGGTAGCCAGATCATTCCTCAGACACACAATAACTGACTGAGGGTTATGATTGAAGCAGTGGGATGGCTTAATTGCAACAGTTACGGCCTTTGTGGGTGTTTGGTTTAAATGTGAAGCATTCTAATACCTTGTTTAGATTTCACTGAGTGAACTGGGATTGACCTTGGTTTAAGTAATTTAAAAATCTCAAAGTATATAGTCACAGCCAGGCTAGCAGAACGCACACATTTCATTTGTCATGCCTCAAGCTGAGGGCCAGTTATTGTGCTATAGAAACAGTTGGTTCCTCTTCACAAAGGTTCTGTGTTGTCTATCACATATTAATAGACAGTCACGTGACATCAGTTGTATTTACATCTATCGGTGCATTTTCTTCATTGCACCAGGAATGGAAGAGGCAAAGGTATGGTAAGGTTTTCTCAGCTTGGGAATAGATTACTGGCACTGTTGTCCCAGAGCTTATGCTGTTCTGTAGTTTTCTGCTTCTGACGCAGAGCCTTAGTAATGTGGGAGGTAGTTTGGCCATGAGAAACATCACCATAGCAGATGTATGACCTCTGTTTGTTAGCAGTTGTGCAAATCCAGTTGCATGTCAAACTAGCGTTACGTAACCAGCTTTAGCTCCATACTTGCAACACATCCTTCTGCATTATGTGTAGCCCTGGGCTAGAATTGCACAATTTTGCATGGTATTTTGGGAACGTTGACGTGAGAATTCTAGCCCCCCCCCTCCCCATGTAAATTAAGAACTTCTTGTCCTGACCCTGTTTCTACTGCTTCAGTGGAAGTGAGAGCTTATGCAATGCTCCTCAAGTCAAGCCTTGCTACAGGAGTGGGCAAAGTGCAGCATCCATGGTTATTTTTGTGACTATCCCTCTCCCAAGAATCTCTGTCCTTTTTGACCTCTAGGACCAGCAGTTCACCTTTCTCATAGGTTTCAGGGGCTCCCTGTAGTGTTTAACATCTAGAAATGGACTTCTGGACACTTTTGTTTTTATGGCCGAGGAGGCTGTGGGATGGCAGACTATGGCAGTCCTTCTGAGGGTCACAAAGCAGAGAAAGTCTCCACACCTACCACAGTTGCTCACTCTGTCTTACTAGAACTGGACATGCTAAACTGGTCATTGAATCCAAGCAAGCACCAGGGAATAACTGGATGTATGTTAGTGAAATACACAGCAAAATGTTAAATTTTATTTCACATAGGGACTGTGTCATCAACAGTATGCCTATAAGGTACTGCTAACACTGTAATCTTTTGTTAATTTTTCAAGAGTTTTTCAACTCCCCCCCCCCAAGTATATATCTCTAGCAGCTTCTACGTAATTCAAAATTCAGATTAAGGACATAAAAAAACTGTGCTTAAAGACAGTTCCTATTACTTAACTAATTAGAGTAATGTCTTCAAATCCAAAAGCAACTTCCTGATGCTAAAACTGCTTTTTTAAAATAGTATTTTATTAAATGAGGTTCTGGAATCTGCTACTAGAATCCCACCTCCTCACACAGTTGCCCTTTTAATGTGTTTTTCTATAGTTAATTTTACAAAACACGTGGAATCGAATTTTTGAAATACAGACTCGTGTCACAAAACATAAAATAACTCTCAAAATAAATTATGTATTGACTCCTGGTATTGTATAGATTCCATTCTATTCTTGAAGAAAATGTCAATCTTGAATGTCACTTCTGTGACTGAACAAAATTAGTGGGATAGTAATTCTGTCATTTTTCATTAACCCTGGTAATGTGGAAGGGACACAGCAGGGGGCTGATTTCTTTCTTTCTTTCCTTATTTTTAAACCACAGCACCATACTTTTGAAGTCAAAAGAGACTTTTCTAATGCATATAATTATTTAAATCTGTATAGTGGATAATACAAAGCGGGTGCACTAAGAGACTGCTGAGAATCTGTACCCTATAATATGCTCAGTCAAGGTTAATACGAGTCAAAGGAACTGTCATAAGATAAAAGCTAGCTATCTGGAGGTGGTTGATAAATGCAAAGGAAATATTTTGTTTGCTACCAATATTACATGGATTGCAGTAAGTGCTTAAGTTTTTTTTAAAAAAGCCTCTCTAAGTTCTTCCATTCAAAAACTACTTGCTACTATTTGCCACCTGGAAAGTGATGATAGGTTTAGAATTTCAGATTAGATTTGCCACTTCTCCAGTGTGCTTTCTCCCCTTCTTCTGAATATAAGAGAATTGTTAGAGAATCAATGATAATGACATTGAGTAGGTCTTAAGTTAGAAGCACTTGGGTATCTATTTTAAATCTTTTTTTCACTGGGCCTTGCAGAAAAGTGGGGGCAGTTTCTGCATATACCTGCTTTGATTACATTAAATGTACTTCTTACATACTATTGGAACTGACAATTTTAAAGGCTGTATTTGCTATCCAGTTGTTATTGAGATTTAGAATATGAATTAGCAGCATTGTTCTATCAGTGGAAAACTTCTCCAACCTATTCTCATTGTCCAATTTGACTTGGGACTTCACATCTCTGTTGGGGATTCCACTCAGCAGGATCTAGAGCAGCAATGGCGAACCTATGGCACGTGTGCCAGAGGTGGCACTCAGAGCCCTCTCTGTGTGCACATGTGCCATCGCCCCAGGACAGAATTTGCCCGAGTTTGTTACTAGAAAGCCAGAGGGACACGGCACTTTGCAATAAATAAGTGGGTCTTTCTTGGGTTGCAGTTTGGGCACTTGGCCTCTAAAAGGTTCACCATCACTGATGATCACCATCTAGTGGTATCATAGTGCTGTAACTGTTTAGTGTGGAAGAGTGCCTGATAATATATAAAAGGATTGTGCTTGTGATTTCCACCCTCCTTGTCAGCTGTAAAAATAATAATAATGGATTCAAACTGTATCCAGATCATTTAGGCTGACTGTTAAAGGATAGTCTTCCTACAAAAGCTCTTGAGACCTAGAACAGATTTCCCAAGTGTTGTGATTATACTGTAGCAGCAAGTTACATTAACTATATTTTATATTGGCATATGGAGGAGGATTAGCTAGAAAACAACTTGGAAGTCCTTTTCAACTATATTTGCAAGGATATAACTCAATAAAGATAAAAGGTAAAGGTTTCCCCTTTGACAGGGTTGTCTAGTTAGGTCCGACTGTAGAGGGTGGTGTCTTTTCGGTTACTAAGCTGAAGTGCCAGAGTTGTCAAAGACAACTTTGTGATCATGTGGCCATGATGACTGCACAGAACACTGTTACCTTCCCACCAAAGTGGTACCTCTTTATCTACTTTCATTTTTACATGCTTTTGAACTAGTAGGTTGGCAGAAGCTGGGACTAGTGACCACAGTTCACTATGTTATGCAGCACTTGGGCCTCGAACTGCCGACCTGCTAATTTTGCAGTTGTCAGAGTCAGCATCTTAACCAAGAAGCCATCTCATTCCCTCAATATCACTCACTACATATGTGCTCCACAATCCTTGTACACCTGCTGTAGAGGTAGGTTCCCAAAGTACAGTGGTGTATCACTGGAGCAGCAGTTCAAAAACTTAGGCCCTCAGGCAATGAATGGAATACTTATCTGTTGGCTATGCCGAACAGAGCTTCTAGGAGATGAACTTCAGCAAGTTGGGCCCAAGGTTTGGAACCAATGCTCTAGAGGATCTCTTAAACTTCAGGATGAACCTTCCATAAATCTCATGTCATGTCAAGGTTTTAGCCCATATTTTGATTTATTTTTAGATCATAATATTAAAATAAATGGGCTATTATTGTATTGCTAGCACTGGTCAGCCTTGACATTGTATCCAGAATTTAGGAAACTTCTTTGTGAGTGCCCTCAACTACCTATGTACTGTATAAGAAACCGTTTCAAGATGTCACATATAAATTGCTTGTGGTGGGAGGGATAGAGTAACTAATGTCTTTCTATCCTGAGGTTTTTGCATGCTGTTAAACACTTTAAATAACATTTGTCATTCCTCTTCAATTCTTCAGGAGAAGAATACTTGATAGGCATTTAGTGGAAAGCCTAATTAACTGCATTCAAAAAACTTCTCTGTTAACTGCCATTGAATGGAATTAGAAATCTGTTTCATCATTTGTAGGTAATGTCCTTATTGTAATTGCTTTTAGAAAATGTCAAGTCTAAAGTGACTAATATTCATTTCTCAATTGCCATTACAAAATATGTTAATGAAGTAGGACCTTCAGTGATTTTTTGTACATTAAATGAAGAAACCTTACCACTAGAGGGCACATGAGTTATGCACATTTTGTTGATTAATTGAATAATCTTCTCCAGTGGCTGGTTCATTCACTGATAATAACTGGAATAATAAAGGAAACACGTCTGTTACAGGTATAGCCATATGCATGTTTACTAAGAAGTAATTATCACTGTGTTCAACAAGCCTTACTCTTTAATAGAAAGGTCTTATATGCAATGGAGCTTCTTCCTTACAAACTGCAAACCCTTGCATATAACTATTGAATTCAGCTCATTAGTAAATTACTAATTTTAGCCTAATTTTAATTTTAAAAATAAACTACTGCTATTCCAAGCTAGAACAAATGTCTTTAAGTGCATTTAGAGGTTTTGTGAATGTATTTTATTTTTATTATTTTATATATCGGTGGGCAACGTGCAGGGTAGGAGCAATTTTCCAACCTCACGGGCTGCACCCCTACCTGTGTGTGTCAGAAAGTGTGGGTCAGGGGCCCTATACACACTTTCTCCACCCTTGCTTTATATAGTCTATGTTTCATAGTAAATGGTTTGCTTGTTTGTGAAGTCGAAGGCTTTCGTGGCTGGCATCCATAGTTTTTTGTGGGTTTTCTGGGCTATGTGGCAGTGTTCGAGAAGATTTTCTTCCTAATGGTTCACCAGCATCTGGTGAAACGTCAGAGAGGAACTCTTCTAGAACATAGCCACATAGCTCGAAAAACCCACAAAAAACTAGATTTGCTTGTTTGTTTGTTTTTGAAAAAAGGCAGAAAGTTAAAACCAAATGGGGAAATTGTTGAAACAGACATGATTTCTCAATATCTGTGTCCACTATAAAATGAAACTTATAATAAAGTGTAGTATTTCCCTCCTCACCAGTTTCTCTGGCTGTTAATTTTTACCCCCACCTTATTTATGATTCTGTCTTTTTGGCTTTCAATACCTCCATTTCCCATCATTTCAGAACACCTTTTTAAGACACCACTTTCCCACCTTATACATCCTGCCTTATTTCCTACAAATCTTTCACCAATTTTCCATGATTTCCACAGGCTCTTTGTTGGGCCTATGATCATTTGACAGCCCTTAACATTCCCCTCTCTCCTGGTTCTTCTTTTCCAGCTTGCATTCCAGTTCATTAACTCTTTGTAATCTGCTTCTGCCCCAGATATCCCATTTTTCACCCAAGCCATTATGTATACATAGGGTCATCATGTATCCTAATTTATAGAAGATAATTCTCTCTTTGATGAAGTTCTCTGCTGGAATGACAGCCCAGCCAAGGGCACTTTTAAAGAACCACCAGAAGGCAGAATGGGGCTTTGAATGTGCCCATGAGACTTGTTTGCAGGTAAAGTGTGTGTGAGGCTGTGTGGTACATAGGTTTTAACAATCATGTAGTTCTGATGTTAGTACTGTTTTGCTTCCTGAGTTAGTGTAGCTTTTTATTTTGCCACAGTCAATCTTCCACATTGCTTTTCCTCTGTATCTTCTTTCTGAGAAGATCTGTAGACAAGAAGCCTTTTATTAAAGGTACTTGACAGCTGCAGGATCCTAATGCCAAGATCTGGTCTCCACTTCTTATTCTCTCCTTTGACTTCATGTCTAGCCTTTTGGCTGCCTACTCCAGTATGTCCTTTGTGGGTACAATACAAAATGGGTTTGTTCAGGTTTGTCAGTCTTGCTGGCATTTAATTGGCACTAGGAAGTGCAGGAAATGTTCTGCTCCTAGATGTTTTTGTTTTTAAACAAGCTATAAATTTCTGTCATTTGAACAGACTGTCTTTAGTGTGGAAATAACCTGTACTGACTTTTGTGTGCTGAAGTTCTTTCAGATATAACTTGTAAAAAATACCAAATACTTTAGAACTTGTTAGGACTGATTATGTGCAACCTTTCTTGGAGATTTTCCATCATAGACATATACATGCACACATCATAACAAGCTGTCTGTGAGATCACTGCAAATTTTCCCTGGATAGTATATTTACCGTATTTTCCGGCATATAAGACGACTGGGCATATAAGACAACCCCCCAACCTTTCCAGTTAAAATACAGAGTTTGGGATATACTCACCGTATAAGACTACCCCTCTTCCAAAGCACACCAAATACAAATTTTAAAAAAAACATCAGATTTGATTTCAATATGGTAATTTTAATTCAAATGACATGCAGGTACTTAGCAGGAAATCTTGTTATATACAAAGCCTACTTGGATTGGTCAGCTCTCCCTGCCTGCCCAGCCCTCCCTGTCTCCAAGACTATCAGAGTGATAGCTGCTTTCATACGATCATCGCATACGGTGGGGATGTGGCTGCAGCCATTTTTAAGCTCCCCCGACCATATGCTGCGACTGCAGATTCTCCAGTCTGGCTCAGAAGTTTCAGCACCTGCCCTTTAAGATGACACCTGGCATATAAGACGACCCCCGACTTTTGAGAAGATTTTCCTGAGTTAAAAAGTAGTCTTATACGCCAGAAAATACAGTATATACTGGAGTTCCTATGTTAGGGGTCCAATTTGAGTTGTTATTATATGTATGTATGTATGTATGTATGTATTATTCACAGGCATTGGACAATTAAAAAGAACACCATGTCCACAAATTACTTTGTAAAGATCAGTTTGTTTTTTAGTTTGGAAGCATTACTCTTGGATGTTTTAGACTTTTGTTCTAACATTATTGCTCCCTGACGCTTACAAGCGAAATCATGTTACATCCATTTTATATTGGGCATTTTTGAATGCATGTTTTTTGTCATTTTAGTAGACCCTTTGTGCCACTGACTTTTCATCTGTTCCCATTTAGACCATGAGTCAGCTTGAAACTTCCTTGTCCAGGGCTGATCTGTTTTATCGAATGATTGGTTTTCTTGCTTTACAGCTTTACACATAGTAAACAGCACTGATTGCCTTGTCCTTCTTTGCCTGATGTATTTCTTGTCTGGTGGATTACCACAATGCAGAATAACAGCATCTTGCTCTGAAATGTAGTCAGCAAATACACATAAGATGAGAGGAAGCTTTCTATAGGTAGTATTGTTACCTTCAAGGTCAACGCCACATTTGAGGGAAGCCTTCTGGTGGGCCATCTTTTCTGTTGTATGCTCAGATAGGCTTACCTGGTTACAGTGGCAACACTGACTAAATAGCTGTGTCTATCCACCTGTTAAATTTCATTTATTATTCAGCACATCTGTAGGCCTGGGCAGTGTCAGAAATTACATGATGGCTAGATCCAGCTGCTTGGAGTGCCAGATCAGGAAAAAAAATTAAATGAATGCCAGTACAGGTATTTCTAGTGGGTCCTACCAGGGCATTGAAACTATGACAGATTCTAAAGATGCTGACAGGGACTCATGTTACATTCTAGCTGGTGGGGTTTTTTTTAATGATGAGATAGAACCATGGGCTGCATGGTTGTTTTGTGGTGCTTGCCAGGGTCCTTTCTGTCCAATTTGCACAGCTTTTGGTAACGTTGATAATGGGTGGGATTGTGATATAGCTCCAGTGGCTTTGGGAGAGTCCACTTGCTCTCCAGAGCAGATGAAGAACCCAAGACTTGAGTTCATTTTTCAGTTATAGTTTGGAGTACAAGTACAAAGCCATAATTTGACAGTTTGGTGATGACACACTGTAATTTATCCAAGGGAATGGTTGTAGTGCATGACGTTTTGGGAGGATAAGGAGTGCCTTAGCAACCAGAGTATTGGCTGTAATAATAGGACCAGCCCTGTATATCACCAGGATCAGTTAGGAGTTTAAATGTTTGCTATGATTCTTGTCATATGTTTCCCAAAGTAGATTAATGTGGCTCATGATTATGACTGCAAAAATTAAACTGTACAAATGTTTCCCAAACTGTACAAATCTAATACTGCGCTTTTAAAACTTAATCTTTGGGTGTCACTCTGTTATCTCAGGGTGTGCATGAACCTTTTTTTAAAATTAACATTCTGATGCAATTTAAATTAGATTACTTAATGTGATTCTAAAAGCTAACCTAATTGTGTTTTGCTTTCTCAGTAATCTATAGAAATATATTTATCTGAGATATTAGCTTTATTCTTTAAGAGTAGCAGAACTTTGTATTGCATCGTTCATGCCTATCTAGCATGTAATTTAGAATCAATTTCTTAGTAAAAGGTGAAAGATTTATATAATCTGAAGAGAAGCCAGAATATTAATTTCTATAAACCTTTGAGATACTTCTACAAACTAATATATTCTTGCCATTTTTTTATGGAACATAAAATTATGAGAGAATAAAACAAACATACAAAACCTGAAATGTTGAGGATATAGTTTTTGTTTGAATTATATTGAACTGTGTTGGAGTGACAGTTATTAAAGCTCAGTCATAAAATTTGTAAGATAGATATGGATGTTATCAACTGGATGGATGAAATTAATAATGTCTGAAGGCAGTAAAGGTATTATTAATTAAAGATCAGCAAGCATTTTATGAAATGGAAGTATAATAATAGTCCAGAATAAGGCTCTCATTCTAGTGAGAGAGAAAAATGCAGTATTTGAAAGACTTACTACAGAATACTGTATGCAAGTTGAACTGAATTGGTTAAATGGTGTTTGACACTCCATAAACTGCCATGGCTGCATGCTATGGTATTCTGGTTTTTGTAGTTTTGTGATATATTTAGCTTTCTCTGTCAGAGAGCTCTGGTGCCACAACAAACTAAAAATCCTGGGATGGAGCCATGACAGTTATGCAGTGTCAAACTGCATTAGTTCAGCAGTGTGTCAGTGGCCTTGGTAGTATTTAATTGCTTTAATTTCTTAAACATTTCTCTTGTAGCTTTAAACTGTTGACTTGAAATGCAAATGAAGCCTTAAAACAAAAGACAAAGATTGCTGCTGTGCCTAGTTATAAACACAAAGTCTGGAAAATAACTGGGCACCATACTGTGAGCCAAAAACAAATATTTTGGACCCTAAACAGTGCTGATCTGGTGACATCCCAGTCCTGCTTTTTGCATTTGCCTGTTCTTTCCCTCCTCTTCCCCTATTGTCTCTTAACATCTACGGAGTGATATTCTCTAGTGAACCCTTCCTCGTTTTTTATACTGCTGCTTCTTGTAGCATCCCCAGCATCTGCATCACTCCATCTATTGAATTTGTTGGGACTTAGTTTTGTATAGATATGTACAGAACTGCACTTTTTTAATAAACTGGCTTCAAAATCTCTCATTATTCCTATAAACAATTCTTACTGTATTTTCTCACTTGTTGGACCATGGGAATTGTTGCTGCCATCTTCATCTTAGCAGGCTGTCTATGAAAATGATTTTGGAGGTCTTGAGTGAAGAACATGAATGGAATTATTTAACATCTCTGATGCCATCAGAAAAATCTCAAGAGGTCTTCATTGCCTCAGCTTTCAAGCAGCTATTCCATTCCCTTGTCATACTTTATGAGAAGACTTTTCTGTTTGCAAGCTGTTAGGAACACTGTACAGCTCCCATAAGTATTTTCATTTGTTCACTGTGATCAATTGAAATGTTACCCCGATACTTCAGAACATGTAGTTTTGAGCTAAGTAATTAAGAGAGTGCTTGACACCATCAGGTTAATGCTGCCAGTACTAAAATGGAGATGGTTGTGGAAGTTCAAATTTGATTGCAGGAACAGTGTTGGGTAATGGATGGGTAGCATTTTCCTAGGGGCAATTTTCCCTCTTGTCATAATTACTCCTTCCCAAGATATTTTTCTAGCTTTGGATGGATTTATAGATAGATATAGGGACTATATATTTTCCCCTCTCCTGGTAGAAAAGCAACTAGTGGGCAGTTCCATTTGCAAGTAGCCCAGGTGGAATGGGTTAAGCACTCTCCTCCCTTGATCCTGAACATTCACTTTGTGTCCTATGATTTGCAAGCAGAACCTGCATGTTGCATATAGCCGCAGAGGATCCCAAAAAATGATTTTACCTCTGGATACCCTCTGGGGGTGTTGTAACAATTTTGGCATGTTTTGGCCATTTTAAGGCCCATGGAGGCCTTGTTTCAAGCAGAATTTGAAGCAGTAGTTGACTTCTAGATTACTTCTGGTTGTAAAAAGCAGCCTTTCCTCAGCCATAAATGCCCAGGGAGATCTCAAAACATGGTGAAATTGCTCCCACTCCCTGAGAGCTGTTTGAGGGCAAATAATTGTTGTTGGTTTTTTGTGGCGGTATATGGCAGGGTTTGGCCATCTATGATTTTGGGTGGTCAGGCCCCCTAAATTATATGTGGATGAGTTCTTAGCTGCTTTAAAAAATTAACTATGCTTTGAGGAAGTACTACTCTGTTTGTTGCCTTTGTGATTTAAAATAACAAGTTATTGATTTTGAAAACTGAAGCTTGATTTGAACGTCTGAGCTCACTACAACTTTCTTTAAGCTATTGACCACTCTTATTACATGAGAAGATTTAAGGTTAGCAGAGGTTCTTTTATTACAGTTATTTTCCTACTAATCAGTCATATTTATTCTGTATATAATTTGTGGAATCAATTAGATTTTTTTCTGTTTGCCAGTAGGATTTGATTCCTTAGAGCCTTAAAGGAAACCTAAAACTATATCATGCATCATCATGTGTTAGCTGAGTACCAAATTCAATTTAAGTAATGTTGATTTTAGGTTCCTCTAGGCATGCATACATGCATATATACATATATATAATGCAGAGATTGGTATAACAGGAGTAGAGTTTGTCTATGTCTTAAAGGCACCATAGTTTGAGGTGGAAATACAGTATGATATTTTTAATGTATGTTTGAATTTCTGATACTGCAATAATTGGTTTTGTATTTGAGAACTGTGAAAGCATGAATGAAGATATATGAAGTCTAGATGTAGCATGTTTAAGAATTATAACAGTTTCCATCAATCTGATTAGCTTTTCCCTCCTTAGGATCCTTCTAGACAAGCAGTATTTCTCAGTCTCAAAATAGACTATACACTAGATATCTGTGATTGGCTATTGAATCCCTTGGGTCTTCCCTTAAAAAAGGGATGATTCAGATTGGAACTGGACCACTAGGAGAGAGCTCCCCTCCACTTTTCCTGATGTAAATCCTCACCTCCATCCCACTTTTGTTTGCTCCATTACCATTAGGGACTACCAACTAATATGCTAACTCAGCTGATGCTTTCAAAGAGAACTACAACAGGATTTGCCAGAGTTCTTCCTAAAGCCAGCCAGTCCTGGGGGGGAAGTGGGGAAAGGTGGCAGTTATGAAGTGCTGTGGCTGGCATTAGGATTGCTAGTTCAGCAGCATTCCATTTTCTGACAAATTTAGGACAACAACCTGAGACAGGGGAATGGGCTCTTGTGATCTTACTGGGAATAGATCACTGTGATGTCACAGAACTGGGAGAAGCAGGGATTTGGTGATAGCTAGAAAGATTTCTAGTTGAAAAGTATCGATAACACTGGACAAACAGGCAAGGTTACATCCATTGGAACTTTACCAACTACAACATCCAGTCTGGACTGGGGTTGAACAATTTTATCTGCAAAGTGCCATGCAAATTCTTCGCAGCAGGCTGTCAGGTTGTCTGCATTTTCTACTTGAGGTCCAGTGTGTGATAGACCTCTGACCACTAGAAACAGCTCTGCTGGACAGCTCATTGCAGATGCAGTGGTGGCAGCAAAAAATAATAATTTCTGCACTGCCATGGAGTAGGCCTTCAAATAAGCTCTAATCTATGTTCTGTCAGATTCAGAGTGAATCTTCTGCCAATATAATTCTAATAGCCATTTAATTGCTTTATCACTGCCAACTCCCTGGAAAATCAAGAGGCTGGTTTGGCTCCACTCCATAAGAGTGGAGGCTCAGGAGTGATTGTGTCCACCACCCTAGCTATTTCCCCCTTTCCAGAGGTCAGTCAGAACTTCAGTGGAATTGCCTGCCAAGTTCACAAGAAAATCCCCAAGAGCCATCAGTAATCTGTCAGGATCCATCAGCTTCATGGGGTGCTCTGTCCTAATCAGTCCCACACTGCTATAGAGACTCTGAGTCCCATTAAGTCTAAACCTGAACTTCCCATGACAATGGAACTTCAGAGAGTTCCTCCACACCTACCACACTTCTTTCTTTGCTTTTTATTGCACAGATGCAACGCATATACAAGCTTCTTTGTGTCGAGCTAGACAGCCCTCTTACCATTTGTGAAGGGATGGAGGTAAATGCTCAGACTTCAAAGCTACATCACATCCAAAGATCCAGTTTTCTCTTTCAACAGTGTTGCTTTCCCTGAGATTTATTTCCCTGTCTAGGAAATTGAGAGAAACATAGCAATTCCCTGGGAATTCAGCTAGGGCTGAGACTTTAAAAAAACCCTACTGGACATTCCCATAGCTTTCCCGTCTTTCTGGGACTACCTTGCCCAGATTTGTACCCATGGATCTGCTTTGCTTTAACTTCTGCTTCTGGGAGGAGGAGAATTACATTTGCCTGTGTCTTGCTGTAGAATCTTCTTCTCAGGAGCTTAACAGTGTTGATATAAATATACAATGTCTTATGCACATGTACACACATGTTTGATACCAGCTGGCTTACATGGGCACTGAGTATGTAAAGCAAAGTTAAAAACATTGTTTCTCTTTTTAAAAAGAAAATTAAGAAACAAAATTAAACAGGATATTTTAAGCAAATACTACTGTAATGGTTGGCACTGAAAAGAGAGATCTTTTGAAGCTAATGTATGATGAAATACAATTATATTTTCCTGGAAGATTATGCCTACTGACAATGAAAAGCATGCTTGAAATATTAGAAATGTGATAGCATTGAAAAAGAGCACTTTCAGTCCAGAAGATGTACAGCATAGCAATAAAAAAAATTCCTTGACTTGGTGATAAGTATTGTTTATGCACAGATTTCTGCTTGGTCATGTAAAAAGGCATTTTTGATGCATACATCAAACTTTCAAGCACTTTATGTAACTGATATTCATTCATAGATCATAGGTAACCTGAGAGCATTTCTTGGAAAGCAAAAGCTATCTCTGCCTTTAGAATCTGCAGAATCTGGGCAGCTTCAATAAATGGTTTTTAAAAAGCAAAACTTAAATACTGTAATTAGGAAGCCCTGTATTTTGTAGGAACACAGTTGCTTAATCTAGAATGATGTTGTAAACTGAGATTTTACTATTGCTAATTGCAAGCATTTAAAAAATACCTCTCTTATTGGTACTTTGATTAATATGTAGATAAAGGAAACAAATTTATATAAACTGAAAGAAGATAAAGCTATCAGTCATGAATAGCCATGATAGTTATATATTACCTCCAGTTTAAGAAGCAGTATGCTTATATATAACAGCTGCAGGGGAATACTAATTGGAAAATGTTACTGTACTTATGTCCTTCCCATACCATCTGGTTGGCCATTGTGGGAAAGGGAATGCTGGAGTAGCTAAGCCTTTGGCCTGACTCAATATGACTCTCCTTGTGTCATTAAGGTCAAATGGAAAGAGAGCTGAAATCTGTACACTTATAACCATGTGTCTGATAATGTTTACAGACCTTTCATAGCAAGCCATAATAAAGAATAGAAGTGTTCATTCTTTTCAATAGAAAGTTCGCAATCAGTTGTTCTGGAAAACATAATGTTTTGACTTGATCATAGTCTAAATAGATACTTTTGCATACTAGATAGCATGAATATTGCTCTGTTCCAATAGTAGGCAGAGTGGAGCCTGAAGGCCACATGCAGCCCCAGGACACTGGCTTTGCAGCCTTTGAAACCTCCTGAACACAACAGTTTGCTTTTTTTTTAGAAATCTGTGTGATTGTGGGGTGATTTTTGCCTGAAATTGTGCAGAAAATTGCCCAAGCATGTGACAACACACAAATGCCTCTACTCTACACACTACTCCAAATACCTGCTTTTTAAAATTGAGAAAATCTACAGGACATAATAATAACGAAATGTCATTTCCAGTCAGCCTTTTGAGAGGGAATACAGATGAAGACTTGTTCTGTCTATGTGTGTGAACATGTGTGCAAGTGTGTGCATGTATGTGTGGGTATGCATACACCCCATGATAACACTCTAGGGGCAAAATTTTCCTTCCGCCCAACACAGTTATCTACTTCTGTTCTGTTCTTTCTGCTCTGCAATCATAAATCTATGTCTTTGACTCAGAGCCTGGAACAAGCCCTCAGGTTGTTCCTGAAGGGTCTGTGATTCTAAGGTGCTTTCTGCACTGGCATTTGGGACGTCCGGAGGACGTCCTATTTTAAAAAAGGGGCGTCTCTTATAGACGCCCCTGGGCCTAGTACGGACTCCGTCCGTACAAGATGGCGCCGGCCCTTCTACATGGCCGGCGCCATGTTTGCGTATCGGACGCTGAGCGTCCGTACGCGTCGCGTCCCTTGTGACATAGCGAGTGCGCCCCTGGCGCCTCACTACGTCGCAAACGCGACTTGAAAAGAAGCTCCATTTTGGAGCTTCTTTTTCAGTCCGCAGGGGAGCCGCGCCGTGTGGAGGCTCCGGCTCCCCCACGGACTAGCCGGCGGCGGCGGCAGACCGCCGCAAAGCGGCAGTCTGTACCCCGCCAATGTTTCTGTGATTCCTTGTTTCCAGTGGTTATTTTGTCTATTGGAGTTACTAGAGAGTGATAGTGCTAGAGGGCATTTTTTGTTCTTTTATCCAGGTAGTGTTTATAGAAGGTCGTACTATTATATGTAACATCTGTGGTCACATTTGATACTAGGCCAATTTCATGCATAGAATTTAAGAGCCACTATGGGTTCTCCTAGTGCCAAAATATGCCAAAACCAAGTGGGGGGCACCCAATATTAAACATTAAAACAAACAAGGTGTAAAATATTCAAAATCTATAGTAACAAATTGAGTTAACTGTCTGTATGCTTGCTTTAAATGGCTTTTCCTAATTTGCTGCTGAAATTTGGTGGCAAACTACAAAAACCTCACTAAAATAAAGATAAAATGCTTGTTTTAAAGGGCGTTTAGCAAATTGCCACTGAAATTTGGCAGTGTGATTTACTGAACGATATTGGTAGTGTGGTTTTCTGGATCTTCCATGCCTCCCCAGATGACTTCATGTTGGCTACACTATTCTATAAGTAACAGATTTTCTCTCAGTACAACAACATCCAATAGCCCTGAAGGCCTCTGATTCTGCCGGGTATATGTGGCTGTTTGAGAACAGATTTTCCATGTGCCCATGTCCCTACTATCCATTTAACCTTTCATGCATTCATGGAAATTCCTGAACAGAATTCTAGGCAAAGCTGTTTTAGTAAATCCTCTGAATAGCCACGTTATAATTGTGAAGGTTTTGAGACCCAGTACCACAGCCATGACTGATAACCTGAATTTATATAGGAGTCTCTCCAGATGTTATAGACGTATTGAATTTAAGAAGATAAACAGTAGCTGGCAGTCTGCTGCAAATGCCAAGACATTTTTTTATGGTTAGGTTAGTCTCTTTCTAGGTAACACTATAGCAACCATTGCTTTAATAGCATATGTCAGTGGTGTCTCTCATTCTAAGCCCTTGCAGAATAACATTATTCTAAATTGCAAGACTTAAAGAGATCCTGTTTTTCAAGCCCATGTTGTACATGATGATTACGGGGTGGATGTCTTGGTATAAGGAAAACAGGATAGAATTAACACTGCTCCCTGGTGTCAACAGTAAAATATCCTCCTATTTTGCCATCTGCCAAGTGGGTATGGAGCAAAATGTCAATGTCTCTCTCACCCTTGATAATTGCAGCACTATCAAACTCTTTGTGGACTTCTGCCAAGTGCTCAGAGAAGCAGTGGAGCTGGCCTGTTAAATAAAATCCTGCCATGAACAACAGTAACAGCTGTGTTTTTGCATCAGTGTGTCCCTCAACTTTGTGTTTCTGAAAAATATAGTGATTCTTGGAATTTTGAACAGCTAATTTGATTTCTACAGCAGTAGGATTGCAGGAATGTTTACTCTAGCCAGTGGTCACTAAACTCAGATATATTCCAAATTCCAAATGGGATCAAATGTGTGTTGGTAGAAGCTGAGAACCTCCTTAAAACTGCATACTACTAAAAAGTTGACGGCTCATAACAGCAATCACAGTAATGTAATCAGTATTTATAGAGCCAGCATTTGAAATTGACAGGGCATACATTGGAACATAAACTGAAAGGAAATTTGGGACCAAACTGAAAGGAAATTTGGGACTCTGAAGCAAGGTTGAGATTTTATCCACTTAATAGCAGATGCTAAGTAGGGATGTGAGAATACTGTGATTGGACCAGATATTCATGAATTTAATCCTGTAGTTTGAGGAGAAATAGTTTCATGAAATGGCCTCACTACTATCTAGATATTTCCAAATCATTCTGCAGCATCTTCAGCGTGTTTATTTGGGATAACTCCTTTTGGACTCAGTGGGTTTTTCTTCTGATATTATGCTTGCATAGAGTTGCCTTACTGACCTTCTGTTCTCCCTAGTACAGTGGTACCCCGGGATACGAATTGATCGCGTTACGAAATTTCCGGGATACGAAAAAAATAGATAGGAAAAAACTGTTCCGGGTTACGATATTTTTTTCGGGTTACGAAAAAAATATCGGCGCGAAATTCAAATGCGAAGCGCGGCTAGTGGCTTTCCAGCCGCTAGCCGCGCTTCGGAAAAGCCTTTTCGGGTTGCGAAATGTATCGGGTTACGAACGCCGCGGCGGAACGAATTAATTTCGTAACCCAAGGTAGCACTGTACCATCAAAGAAATAGCATGGGTCTATTTTTAAATAAAACATTTTCTGAAGGGGTTAGGAGTTGTGGAATGCATATACATACGTATGTATGTATGGAGAGAGTGAGAGAGAGGAAATCCAAACAATAAGGGGCGCTCCCCCCCCCCCCCCGTATTTCATGTTTCATAGGGTTGCACAGAATGGTGTACTGTCACTTCATAATTTTAACAAGCGTGCTTCAATTGCTCCCCCTGTTTTGGAGGGCAAAGAAATGATACACCTCTTGAATAAATTGAGTGACTAGGCATGGTCTGTGCACTTTGTAAAAATATTTGGTTCTGGTGGCACACTGTGAGCAGCAAAAGAGTAACCTGTTTTTAATTTCTTGTGTTATGGCAGTAACCTTTTTGAATTGTTCATGATTTAGAATACACCCCTGAACAGGAATGTGTGTCAAAAGAAAAAGGCATCCACTCCAATTCTCTGTCACATCCCCAAATTTAGCTTCATCACACCCCAAAAGTGTAGCTGTAAAAAAAAAAGCAGCCAGTTTTGAGCTGTGTGCAATGGTTCTTTTGAATATGATAAAGCATTAGGTTTGGTTGTGTTGTGTTTCAGGACTACAACATGCTAGAATGAGAGCTTTAGCTCTTCCCTTCTTGGAAGTGATCCTGAGAGAAATGCTCCCTTCTGTGTACTTACCCATTGCTATTCTTCCGGGTTTGTAGTTTTGATACGATATTATGATCTGATAAAGTCAGAGACCCATGAGGACTAAAAAGCTGGGGCTGGGGGCTGGATTTGACTTGTTGTAGGTTTGTGCCATCAAGTTGTAGGGTTATTTCACCACAGCCTTCTAGTTTTTAATAAAATGCAAATGCTGATGCAATGGAGGGATAGAAAGAATACTCCTTGCTGTTCAGTCTGTGTCATTTCCACTTAAAGAGAGTCAATGTGGTGTAGTGCTTTGAGCATTGAATGATGACTCAAGAGACCTGGCTTCAAATCTCCACTCTATCATGGAAACCCACTGGGTTACCTTGGCCAGTCACACATTCTCAGAGGATGGGCAATGGTAAATCCTCTCTGAACAAATCTTTTCAAGAAAACCCTACAATAGGTTTGCCTTAGGGTAGCCATAAGATGGAAATGACTTAAGGACACACAACAACAACTTGTTCTTTGGTCAAAAATAGTATTCCCAACATTTGGGAAATCCAGTTGGTAAGAATAACATATTGGTAAAAAAAACTTGTACAGTTTTTACCTAGTATGTGCAGATCCAAAGTTTTCCAGACAAATTTTCTGTGCAGGAATACAAAATTTTTGTGTAGTCGTGGTTTTTGTGCAAAAATAACATGTTTTTCATGCAAAAAAAAAAAAAAAAAAAACCAAACAAAAACAAAAACAAAACAAAAACACATTGGGTCAAAGTCCTGCATCATCAAACATGGCTGTTATGATTGAACTTTATCATTGTAGTTGCATCTGTCAATTCGAGCCCTGAATCCCATCTCAGAAGCCAGGCAGCCACCCTAACTGAATTATTTCCGAGGCACTGAAAAGTGGGATGGTGAACAATTATGTGTCCAGTCCCTGCCTACCAGTGAAGTGCAGTTTGAAAAGCAGTAGCAGGCGCCATATGGGGTCCTGTCTGCAGTGCTTTTCACACTGCATCTTTCTGGCAAGAAGAGGTGGATATACCTTCTTTCAGTGCCCCACTCTCCAGCATTGATGTTCATCCTGTGCCTTCCTGGCAGAAAAGGGGTGAACACACCATATCCTTCAACACCCCACTATCCACAAGTTTGTACTTGTGGAATACCTGCAACATAACTTGACAGTTTTTAAAAAATATATAGAGGAGGATTATGCCTTTTTCTCTGTCAGTATGACAATTCCCCTTGCTATCTTCTCTTTTTCCTCAGTGCTATTCACTATTCAGTTATCAAACAACATACACTTTTTCATCAGTGGCCATAGCCTAAAAAGTACCTTCATAGGTGGATCAGGGACACAAAAACAACCAGTCCATAATGAAGGGTTTATTTTGTATTTGCAACTATCTGTGGAAGCAGCATGGAAGAATATTGAAACTGACTTAATATATAGATACTCAACCTAATGCCTGTCAGGTTTGTTGAACTACAGTGTTTGTCATCCTCAGCCGACATAGAAAATGAAAGTAAGCCCATTGAATCAGTGGGAACTTGGGAGATCAAGACTATAATCCTTAAGTCACTTCCCCATTACTATCATTACTTAGAATACTATAGAAAGATGACTACTTTAATAATGTTTATTTTATATTACTATGAACAGTTCTTAAAAATGAAGAAGTGGTAACTTCTGTGCACAAAAACATGTAGGATACTAAGCGCTGCATTTCTGTTTGTCTTTTCCCCACCAGCATTTGGCTCTAGCTCTGAAGTTTCTTATGTCATATGTGATTGCTGATAAACCACGAGACATACAAATCAAATTGGCAAGGCTAGAGTTTGAATCTCTGGAAGCACTCAAGCAGCAGGTAAGAGCTATTGGCATTGAAAGGTTATGGGAGAGATGAAGATGGAAACTGTCACTTTCTATTTTATTTTAGCAGCTGGATTTTGTTAAAGAATATGTAGGTATCTAGTCCTCTAGAACAATTAATCATGTATAGTCCTCTAGAACAATTAATCTGCCGGTGCCGCTGGCTGCTGCGTCTGGGAACCGCAGCGGACAAACCGCGCAATTCCTGGATGCACCAAAAAGAAGCCGCAAAAAGTGGCTTCTTTTTGCACCCTGGAAGTGGCGTCGCTAGCCGCGCACTCACAGCGTCACTTCTGCTGCGTGACGTGTGGACGCTAGGCATCCGCGATGTCAAGATGGCAGCGCCCGTGTAGAATGGGGGCCACCATTTGGTACACGCCAAGCGCATACTAGGGTTAGGACGCCCCTTCCTAACCCTAGTACGCGCTTGGTGCATACTTTACACCCATTTGTAACTAGACTCAATTAATTAAATAAGTGTGTTCTTGGGCAATTACATCTTCAAGAGAAATTTTGGTACCAGAAGCAGAAATAACATAGAAATAAAAGGCATAGGTTCCTGTAAATCATAAAAAGAAGCAATTCAGTCTGTTTCAGCAAACCTTTAAGCCAAAATTAACAATATGTACACTTGGAATTGAAACAGCCAGGTCAGGTGAGCCTTGCATAATTAATAAAAGGAAAGGAAAGGAAAAAAGAAAAGAAAAATCACAACATTTTTAACTTTCTGAAAACCACTTGAAATCTACTTTCAAAATGCATCCAGAGATGATTCCCCTCTCCATCAGTTGCCACTTTTCTTATAATTTCCATTTTGGTGGCCAGATCTATGTTTTTTGTTTTTGACATGCTGGTGTACTCAGCGATGTAGACTTATCTGCTCTTTCCCCTTTCTCTCTGTTTTGCTATTTACAGTGATCAATAAGGGATTCTGGAGGCAGCTGCTGTCTCCTCTTGCTTGATGAAGTTATGCACACACAACAATAAGATTGGCTAGGGTAGAAACCCATTCTTTCCCAGCTTGTTTATTACATGGTTTTCTGCAGACATGCTGCCTCAATCCAATTTTGAACGTCTGTGTTTCTCTAGCCCTCCTTCCCCATCTTCTCAATGCCCATGTTGCTAAAAAAACAAAAAACAAAAACCAGCTAGACTAAGGACAAGGAGAAAAGGGGTCAGTCAGTCATAAAAACATTTTGTAAGAAGGAGATTGCTTTTCAGAGGCTTTGGTAAATGAGATGTGCCTGTATTATCAATTTTCAGTTATTTAAATAAAGGTACTGATATGTAGTTTAAGGACAATATGCAGATTATGTGTAACCCAATCTTCATATGGCATTGGCACAGAAAGGCCGTCAAGTATTTTCTTTTACTATTTTTTTCTTTTCTTGGCATTAGAATATCGAAAGCAAATCAGTGTCACTAATGCTGAGATATGTTCAGTGAGTGTTTGATGCTGTGTTTGTTGTGTTGTTGTTTGGCAGTAGTCTTTCTTTTAAAATTTGCACAGGTGGCACTTTAACTTTCTCAGCTACTTTTGTTAAATTGCTTTTGTTGTGGCACCATCTGTCCAATCTGCCACAGCTGTAACTACACTGCAAAGCCAATTTTTTGTTAATTTAGGTTAAAACAGCCTAACTAACAAAGCCGTAAAATAACTCTCATGATTCAACTATTAAACAAATTTCCTAGGTTTCCATACTGTAAAGTTCCATCTAATAGAAGACCTACATCTTTCCGATCTTGGGCCCTCAAAGTCACCATAACCCTAGTCACCTGAAGCACAACTAAACCTAAAAGTAGTATATTTTAACTGGGGCAAGTCGTGCTGGTTATAGTTGTGAGGATTTGTCGTTGTTGTTCCTTACCTATTTATTGTTGTGTTTTTTAAAAATCAAATTACTCCTATTTTCCCTTGGAATTTCTTTTCTCCCTTTTCTGAGATTGAAAGTTTTAGTATTTTCAGAGCCTCAGTTTAAAAATGCCTACCAAAATGTTATGTTCAGGACCTATTAGCTTATATTTGCTACTGAGAACCTCCTTTTCCAAGCAGACTTTAATGATGATTTCCTCCAAGCCGATATGTTCAGCCTTTCAACAATTGTCCAATTATTGGCAGTTTCTACAGAAAAGCCCATCCAAATTGATGGTATTATATGTACATGCAAATGTTGAGCTCTGACTCATGAAAAAGAGGTATGGGAATTTGAAACCATTCCATGGGGAAGCAGCTTCATCAATTTCAGATGAGGTTTTGATAACATGCTAATTCCAGAGGCTTAAAAAAGATAGAGCCCAAAAGATTTTGCATAATATTGTACTAGATGCTGTGCCTTAAATTTGAGTGTGAGGTTAGACATTCCATTTGAGACATCTGTGCTCCAATTCTTGGTGTGTGTTTCTATCTGGGTCAAGGCTGTATTCTGCCATAAACACATAACAAAATAAATATTGAATATAATGTGTTGCAACTGAATTTTGCCTTTTTTTGGATATTTCTATTCAAAAGAAATAATGTCTAGACAGCAGCTTTGCATACTATTACAAAGAGCAGGATTGTAAACCCATTGGAGCTTTATATATGAGAATGAGACAGGAAAAAGTAGGTCACTGGCTGAAACCTTAGGCACAAGCTCTTTAGTCACTTTTAGGAATATAAATCTTCATTTAGTTCATTCTCACAGGCAAAGAAAAATAGCTTCAGCAGTTGGGTGTGATTACAAGCCTTCTTCCTTCAGTTATTTTTTTATTCGTTTCAGGGGTTTTGCTGGGGGAAATTTGTGTAAAAATAGTTTTTACAGGAAAAAAATGAACAGAAAACATTATTTTATGCAAAATACAACTTTTTGGCCTTTAAAAATGTTTTTCTCCCTATAAAAAGCTAGTCTATGCAAGGTTTTTTTGTGTGCAAATGTTTTTTAAAGAACAAAAAAGTGAACTAATCTCACATTGCTTGACCATTTTTTTCCATGGGGTGCCTTGATGTGTGAAAATCAGGTAACCTTACCCTGTCTTATCTTTGTGTCAGTGCTGTACCTATGTCCTTTGGCTTGTGAGGGTTTGGATCTGACATAATTTGGCTCTGCCCTTCTCTGACCCTTGCTTTGGTTTTTAGCTGGTGGAGCAGTTTTGCTGGTACAGTACAGTGCTCTGTCAGCAGATCTCTGAGAATGCCCAGTACGTAACTAGTGTCAGCACATCTTTGGGATATGATGCTAGCTAATTTGGCAGAATTGATTTTATGGCACTTAAACATGTAGAGGATAATTTGGGAGCTTCCTTTTCATTTTACTTTGTTTTTTTTTTAAGGCAATACATATATTCCTGTATAAGTGTTTCTTATTATCAAGTATAGCGGGCCCTTCCCTTACATGGGGGATCCATTCCGGATCCCTCTGTGTAAGGGGAAATCTGTCTATGCTCACACCCCATTGCAAACAATGGGGCACATGCTCATGGTGTGGGGCAGCATGCATACCATGGCTGTGCGTGCCATTTCTTTAATTGTCGCACGGCTTCAGCATAAGCTTGAAGCTATGTTTAGTGCGCCCACGTATAGTGTGGGTGCACTGTAGTTGTTTGTACACTCTTGTCTTTTGGAGACCACTAAAATGTGAAAAAAATATTTTAAATACGTACATATGTATACATGGGCTCCTTATAGGTGGCTTTCAGCATACTTTTTCCTGCTAAGGTTTTATATTAAATAGATGTCTCTCTCACACACACACAATTTGCCCCTCACATTTGTGGCTTTGGCTTTGGTGGTTTTGATTACTGTAGTCACAAATTTGGTTCGCGCGTTCTCTCCAGAAACCTCTAGGTCCTCCAGCATAACTCTGTTGTCAACATCTGCCAAATATCACACTGGAGGAAATAGAGATTCCTAGAGAGAACACTTCTTTAGGCATTTGTAGGTCCTCCAGTGCAATATCATGGTCAGCCTCTGGCAGATCTTGACCATAGAATTGCCCTGAAAGACCTAGAAATTCTTAGAGGGAGGTTCTCTCAGGTAAAAAAAAGTTGTGTTTTTTTATGTGCAGTTTTCCCACTTTCATTTATGTAACTTTAGGAACCCTGGAAGGACAAGAGGCATAAGGAAATACTTTTCAAAATATTTTTTAAACATTTAGAATAATGAAACACACGTCTGTGGTATGAGACTCAACATGGTTGTGAATGAGGATCCCCATTACTCTAAGTTATTAAACTGGAAAAATTAAGTAAAAGATAATGACAATTACATTAAAATGACACTTTATGAACCAGAGCATATGAACAATTGCATTGTAACCTGATTGTGACCTGATTGCGATGAGGAGTAATTCAATGGAAACAGAGGGGAAGGTTTTCAAAAGTGTAGAGGCGAAGAAAGAATGTTACAAGAAGTATAGTTGTGCTTTTCTTTTTCTTTGAATTGCTGTGAACCTTGTTGAACTGAATTGTATTGATGCCAGCAGCATCCACAACACTTTAATTAGAATGTGGTGTTGACAGTATGTTTATAGTGAACTGAAGGACTGGTGCTGAAGTTGTTATCAGACAGCAGTAAAGTGCACTGAATATTTTGTAATCTTTCATAATAACTCTCTGACCTGAGCTATTAATATCTATACTTGGCAGATGAATAACTGTAGCTAATCACAATGCCCAAGGTCAACTAGAGGGCTTCCAGTCTCTTAATTAAGATACGTGAGAGTTTCTATACCACATTAAATGAAAATGTGCATATCTGAAGAAAGAGACTATTTCTGTAAGGGAAAATTGCCTTATGTTAACTATTGAAATAGTTACAATGCAATTGTAGTTACAATGCAATTGTTACAATGCAATTGTAGTTACAGTGCAATTGTTACAATGCAATTGTTCATATGCACAGGTTCATAAAGTGTCATTTTAATGTAATTGTCATTATCTTTTACTTAATTTTTTCAGTTTAATAACTTAGAGTAATGGGGATCCTCATTCACAACCATGTTGAGTCTCATTCAGTATTCAGGTGCAGGGTACAGTATTCAGGTGCAGGGATGAAATTCGGCTGTACGTCCATCAGTGAATGATGACATGTCAGAGGGGAACTGCGGGATCAAATGTCAGTGACAATAGTGCACCCCCTGTCCTGGTGTGTGTTTGGGGGGGAACATATGGGATAGTGGGAGGTAGGTGGCTTGCTGGATTTGACCATTAGTGCTGTTGGAGAGGTAACCTCCAGTCCATTTTCCTGTGCTTAGATAACACCCCCAAGTCATGTGATAAGATCAAATATGTGAGAAGATGATACTGCCAAGGTCTGTTAAAACCGTGGGAGATTGTGCTCACCCAGATCATGTCATTAGAATGAAGCCAATGGAAGGGCAGCTTTGCTAGAGCTGTTTGAGAACAGGGCAGTAGCCTCTCTGCTGGGTTTGGAAATTCTTGACACATGGGTGTTTCTCAGACATAGAGCTTTATCACACTAGCGAGATCCAACGGGAAAACGGGAGTTAAACACGATAAAAGTACATTTGAATTTAAACAAAACTTGCAAATTCAGGAAATTTATCACACCGGATTGCTTCTAAAACGAAATAACGTGAAATTAAACTGCAGTTAAAGTGGAGAAAAGTGGCAGCATTTTACTTTCAGGGTGTTCCAAAGGTAAAAAGCTGCCATTTTTCTCAGCATTAACTGCGGTTTAATTTTGCGTTATCTCACGTTAACTGCGACGTCATGTGACAAACATCAGGCATTCCTGGGTTTTCTTTGCTTTAAATTGCATTTAACCCCCGTTTTCCATGGCATCTCACTACTGTGATAAACTCCATAGACTGCACCATCATGCCAGGAGTGAAACAGCTGTAACATAATCAGAGTTTTCAAACCACTTCACCTCAAAGAAAATGCTTCCCAGAGAGAGCCACTTCATGTGTTTAGCCATAAGACACTGAGTGATGAGACATACATTTGTTAACCCATCCTGTGAGAACGAAGGGATTCTGCATCCGCCAAGTTAAAGTGAAAGTTTATGTCTCTCTTGGCAAAGCTGAAAGCAGGCCCCTGAAACAAGATGTAGAAACTGAGGTGGTGCTGATGTAGTTAGAACATGTTTAATATGTTGTGGGTCTCATGCTCAGTCACTAGCATAGGGCGGTTTACAGACCGCCCCTTTGGGGCAGCCTGTTCCCGACCCTTTCCCCGCCGGATTGGGGCCTCAGCTGCCACAGTGGCAGCCTCTGAAGCCCCAATTCACCGCTTTCCAGGCCACTTCCCTGCGGCCCGGAAAGGGGTGTCCTTGGGGCTTCATGCCCCAAGGACACCCGATGGTGGCGGGGACAAACAGAAAGGGGCCAAGACGTCATTTCCGTGCTGCCCCATTTGGAGGTGGTGCAGTCGTGACGTCCCAATGGCAGCGCCCATGTAGAATGGGTGCCGCCATTTTGTATGTGCTCAGTACTTTCTAACCCTAGTACGTGCCGAGCACGTACTTTTGACCTGTGCAGAAATGGCCATAGTTAACTAAAAAAAACCTGCATGTAAGGAAAAAAAGATTTCCCACAAGAACTGTGGTAAACCTTGGGGTGCTCGAAACTGAGTGAAGGTACAGTGGTGCCTCGGGTTACGAAATTAATTCGTTCCGCGGCTAATTTCGTAACCCGAAAAACCTTCGTAACCCGAATTGCCATAGGCGCTAATGGGGAAAAAAGCCGCGGCTCTGCCGCGGCTCCATTTAAACAGCGCCGGCGTTTTTTCGTAACCCGAAAAAACGTTCGTAACCCGAAACAATAAATCCCTATGGGATTTTTTCGTATCGTATCCCGAAAAATTCGTAAGCTGGGTAATTCGTATCCCGAGGTACCACTGTAGTCCATTTTTAAACACAGTATAGGACAATTCTTAGATGAGGAATCTCTGAAAGATTTTTTAAAAAAACTGATGAAAGTAAAACATCTAACTTTGGTAGCCTAGATAATATTTTCTTTTCTTTTTTCCCCCTGAACATTGTGTTACCTGTGAGTAATAACAGGAAATGTGAGATGACACCAAGGGTGTGTTGCATGATAATAAATTTAAGTCTGTAATGAGAGAATATTGAGAATTAACATCATCTGCACACACACCAAAAAACCCTTTTAATTAAATTTGTGTGAATTTTATGTAACTGGCTATATGTGGTTGACAGAATTAAAAGAGGCTTTTCTAGAGAGGTTTTTTTTTTCTCTCTTAAATTTTCTGGGTCTCTTCCATCATATTTTAGTCCAACAGATCTCTGTGGTGCACACCAATCTTACTAAACATCCTTGCTGCGATTCTTTGATCTTAATAAGAATCTGACAGACTGAAATGTATTTATTTATGTGTTTATTTACTTGTTTGCAGCTTTTGTAGGCTGCCCTATAACAGGAAAAAAGTCGGAGTGTGGCTCAGTGGATAAAATCAAATAAGTTTAAAATTATTAACACTAAATTATGATCTGGCAGAAAACTTGGAAAATTGGTGGGAAATAGATCTAGCAGGCTAAAACAGATTTTAAAGACCTAGGGAAGGGGATGAGGTCTTTGTTTAGCCTTGAAAGATTAAAATAGGCTTTAGGTGAGCTCTTTAGAGAAGTCTTTCAGTTATCAGGGTGCCACTACTAAAATGACCCTTTTGCTGGCATGAGCATCCAAAGAAGAGCCCCTGAGAAAGATCTCAGTGTGAGAGAACAGGTATCCATAATCCTATGGATACCCTTGTCCAAAGCTGTAAAAGTCAAACCTAGCACTTTAAATTGGGCCTAGAAGTAGATTGGATGCTAATGGAGATGGCAAAACATTGACATAAGGTGTTCATAATTCAGTTCCAGTTGGCAAGGTCACTACAGTATTCTGAAATAACTGACATTTGCAGACAATTTTCAAAGTCAGCTCCACATACTAGGATATGAAAGATTGAAGTAAGGCCAGATAGGGTCATGGATGTCCCTTTAATGTCAAATATGGAGCAGTGAACACCCCATACTATAAACCTACCTCTTTAATGAAGTGAGGCTTCCTCCAGGACAGGCTGAGCACTACTCATAAGACCTTCTCTCTTGTCTGGATTGAAGTTCAAGTGAATTCAATTACCTAGCTTTTTCTTGCCTTGTCTCTCTTTTCCAGCAGCTGGGCAGAGCTCTGATTCTACCTTGTGGTCAGTACTATTGATGCTCAGTCTCCCAGGCTTTCTTTTTTTCTTTAAATCATCAAATGAGGAGGAGTTGGGGAGTGTCAGATTTTCTGAAAGTGAACTTGAGGTGTCTATCCTCAGAAATGCTTTGGACTTTTCAAACTGTTGCACACAACATGACAGTTAATGTCTAGATTCTCTGAGCATTCAGCTTAAGAGTACAATGCATACTCTACTGAATCCTTTTTGTTCTCCTTCCCACCTAAGTGACTGTTTCTGAGAAGGGCAACATGGTGACAAACAGCAGGAGGTTCTGAAGGAAACAAAAGAGGCAATAGCCCTGACACTGTCCTTTCCCACATGAGATTTTGGAGGTGGACTGGCTCTCTCCCATCTTTTTCAGAGTTCTCTACTCTCTGTTATCCTATCACTCTTTCCCAAGGTGAATCTTCTTGGTCTAAGAGGAAGGGTGAAAGAAGGATGAGTGTATGGGACTTGTGGGCAAGTTTACAAGCAGAACTGAAATATGTGTGACCTGCTTGAGGTGATCTGTTCCTGTTGCAGTTCTGCTTGCAATAATTTGAGAAGGGATTGCTCACGTAGTCAGCCACCTGTCTACCAAACACTGGCCCCATCCTAGCAAGCAGTTGTTACTTTTAAATGTAAATTGCCCACCTGGGGGCTGACTGTACCTCACTTGTTTAATAGAAACTAGGTATTATTTTTTTTTTAATTTAAAGAAAATCAGCTTTGGGAGGGAGGCACTTGCATAGTATTTATGTCTGATGGGTATTTGTATTGTTAGTCTTTTCTGCAGTTGCATCTTGCCTGACTCCTTAGCCACCCACTAACTTCTCACAATTCACTGGTCCATTCTAGGAGTCATTTAACCAGATTGCAGAAAAATTACTTTCTTGGAGTACAATTTCTCATCTCCCCCTTCCCTAGTCTAGGTTTTGTAGTCCAAAAAGGTAACTTTTTTCAATCTCCGACTTATGCCTGATTCTGAATTCTGTCTGATATTTTCAAAATCTGAAACCATCATAAACACTGGTTGTATCTGTCAGATCTTCAGTAATTGTTCTCATTTTAACCAGTTGATCTTGTTGTAGAACATTTTGCTGTACTGTATTAAACTTCAGTCAATTTTATACTAAGGAAGAATCATAACCATCACCTGTCCTGACTTAATTCATGACCCAGTAATTCATTAAAGCCGTAATATGCTAGAGGCTAGAGTCATGTGTCTGTTCATTTTAGACACATTATGACTTCAGCCCTTATATAAATGTTATAATATATTCACTGTTGTGGTCACACCACAACATCCTATACACCCATACTAATTGTAGTATGGTGCTGTTTTTTTTGTTTCTGCTGTTGTAACTGTTCCTTTTGTTTTAGTCATTAATGTTGAATATATTGGACAGTTCTCAGGTTAAAGATTAATATTTATGAGACCTTGGCGAAACTTCTATTTTTGACATAGATGTCATTTTTTAATCCTTTCCACTACAATCATGGGGATGATTTTAAAGGCTTAGTAATGGTTGGCTCAATTCAGTTTTACTGGGCTTGTAGAAATGAGCATTTAGGAGACACAGCAGCACTCTCAGACCCCTTGAAAATGTTACACAGAACATCATGGGACCTTGCTCAGTAGCATAAGCTGATGTATGGGGGGGGGGGGGGTGGATCACTCAAATTCAGACAGCAACAACTTCCCTGATAGAACGCCACTCACAGAAGGGTGACTCTCAAGTTTTGAAGACACTTCTAAGCAGAAGGGGACTGTCATGGGAAGGCAGGGAACAGAACCCAAATACATGTGCCTAACTCTGCAATTAATCTTATGTTTATAAATTTGTGCCCATTCCTAATGTGTCATAATAAAGCAGTGAGGAACATAGATAAATATTACACGTGGTGACAGGCTGAATGCATTTGTGATCACTAATACAGTGGTGCCTCGGGATACAAAATGATCGGGTTACGAAATTTCCGGGATACGAAAAAGTTGGATTGGCAAAAACTGTTTCGGGTTACGAAATATTTTTCGGGTTACGAAATTCATTTCGGCGCGAAATTCAAATGCTGCAAAGTGCAGCTATAGGCTTTCCAGTGCTAACGGAAAGCCTTTTCGGGTTACGAAATTTTCGGGTTACGAAAGGAATGGCGGAACGAATTAATTTCGTAACCCGAGGCACCACTGTAGGTTTCTTTCTGCCCTGTCAGTCTCAATCTTGACAAGTCTTGTGGGTTTTTAAAAAAATATATTTGTAGCACTTCAGAAACCTTGGAAATCTGACTGTTTGAGATGAAAGAAATGAACATGCACCCCATGATTAACAGCAGTTTGTGTTACTACATCTATGGGTAGGTTTTTACTCCCATTCTCTATGTACAATACAAGAGAGTCTTGATTCCCACTGAATGCAAGCTGTCCTGTTCATTCCTACAGTTAGTTGCAAATTTCTGAGACAGACATAACAATAGCAAGTACATTTCTATACCTTTTATGATTTTCCAATCAGCTTTCACAAGTAGGATCCACTGAGCTCTGTGTTGTAAGGCTGGGTTCATACCTCTATTTGTAGGTAAGCTAGTGCGGGGCTTAAGGCTTCATAGCTGATTTCATGAGAGGTGCTTTTTTCTTCTTCTCAGTTTGTTACATCAGGAATGAATAACCAGTTGCTTTTCTAGGCAGGATTAACTAAAGTGATGGGTGATTGTCATCAAATACAGTTGGAGTTCACTTTAACCCCAATTGCTGAATCCACAAGCTCTTGTTTTATTTGAAATTTAGTAGTTTGTGTTGTGTTTGCAGATTTACCTCCTCTTTCAGAGTGCAGAGGGATTGTGAG
This sequence comes from Sceloporus undulatus, assembly GCF_019175285.1. Classification (NCBI taxonomy): domain Eukaryota; kingdom Metazoa; phylum Chordata; class Lepidosauria; order Squamata; family Phrynosomatidae; genus Sceloporus; species Sceloporus undulatus. The sequence goes on from NC_056527.1 coordinate 52,894,113, forward strand.
CACATGGGATCTTTCAAGAATGACTCCAGAATGTGTATTCTGCAATTTATCTGCCAAAAGGCCATAGAGCCTGAAGAACATTACATGTGACAAAATACTCCTCTTTTCAGTTCTGCCATAGCCCTTAGAGAATCTTCAGTAGGAAGTTTTCAGATTAACACATAGGATTCTGAATGATACATATATATGCAGAAAAGATCAAAAATGGGGTAGGGTGGGTGGTAGATCTAAATGAAGAACTGTAGAACAAAATAAGTTTTTAATGAATGATAGCAAGAAAACTGCCTGATGGTCAAAATTCCTGGCAATCATTTGGTTGTCACAATATATGAAAGTTACATAATATGTATAAAGCAGATTACATAAGGTCTGCCCTGTAATGCAGTCACACAGTCCAATTTTGGAAAGTGATTATAATTAGAGCATTAAAGAGTATTTCACAAAATCACTGCGAAACTAATGCACTCAGTTCCAATGGCACTAGTTAAAATTTAAGTTTTGATCGGCCATCCTTTCATACATTTATTCAAATAATAGGAACAATAGTGACATAAAACTAGTTTGCACTGGTAACTAAAACCAAAAGCCAGGTTGGTTGTTTAATAAATCCTAATCAGAACAAACCTGCATTTTTATTTACTTTTAGAAAGATTGGTGGAATAGGAATGTGAGTATGTCTTCCATTGTCCTCATTGGCTTTGCTAAATAAAGGTTGTGGGAGTTACAGTCCAACAACATCGGACGGGCCATATTTTTCCAACCCATAGTTTAAAATAAGTAGGCAACTTGTAAATGTTTTGATCAATTTACTTGAGTAGGATGATGCAGCATGTAATCTGGAGCCTAGTTTACCTGTAGAAATCTGCATCTCCCTTACAGTAAGTCCTTTGTGGAACTATTATAGAAAGACTTTTTTTTAAAAGGATAATCTTTTTGAACATGTCCAGAACACATCTGACAGGCCACTAGCAGTGCTATCAATTTTAGGGGCAGAAATACTGAATCCATTTCTCCTACTCTTCTGTTTGAAAAACAGCAGGAGTCCATGTGTGGATTTCACTTCCAGCAACTACTGTGCGCATGGAGCCGTGAATGGGGCAGCTAGGGTTTTTTTTTTTAAAGCTAATGTATATTTTCCTATAATGTGCTACTGCTGTGAATACAGGAGTATTTGAAGCAATCAAAGAATCATTCTGAAAACCAGGCAATTTATTTATATTGATTTAATTGAGTTACAACATAGAAAAGAATTCAAATCATTCTATACTGTGCTCCACTTTCATCAACGGCATTTTTAATTTGAACACAATATTTGGCCTCTCAACTTGAGTAAATGCCATTTAATTCACCCTTTTTATGCTCCACGTTTCAGCTGTAACATTCAAAATGCTTGGTTCTCAAGGACTTTATTGGAGTGGGAAGAGAATGTACTGCTTTTTGGAGGGAAGCCTAAGGCAAACAAAAACAAATGGAGAAACCTTCTGTGAAGGAAAATGGAGGGGGGATGATTGAATAAGAGCTGGACTGGTTGAATTCAGGGCATCTCTCTAACTAGTGCTTTGCATTTTCTTTTAAAGATGTTGGGCCGATATCAAGTTCATGTTGTACTTTGGACTGCAGTGTTGGAAGAAAAATCCTTCTTCTAAGAAGAACTTTTCTTTCAAGTTATTCTTACTTTCCTAATTCATAAAAGTGATGCTTTAGAAGTACAGATCTTCTAATTGTACTTCTATTCATACTGTCCTCCATTCATCCAGTTCTAGAACCAGTGGCTGGAATGCTTAACTTTTAACATTTTTGGGTTCAATCCCTGCGTTCCTGCTAAGTTATGGTACCCCTTTTTTTTTTACTGCAAATCTCCTCATATTTAATGCCTTTTATGGTGGGCAGGTACAACATAGGTGTCTCCCATTTGTTGAATTGGACCAGTGGAAGTGAGGAGAATTTTGTTTCCAAAGACGTGGTGGTGGTGGTGGTGGTAGTAGTAGTAGTAACCAAAATCTGCACCTTTTTTCATATTCAGGATGGAAAGAGCCTGAGTTGAAAAAAAAAACCCCAAGAAGAAACTGAGGCCCGTTACAGACGAGCAGCCAGTACGTCCTGGGGACGTACTAGCTTTAGGGTAAGTGCATAGCTTACACATGCATTTACCCCTATTATGGACCGAGTCCGTACAAGATGGCGGCAGCCGTTCCACATGGCAGCCACCATCTTGACGTAGCGGATGCTCTGCGTCCGCACATCGCACCCCAGAATTGATGGTCCAACTGCGCACTTTGGCACTTGCAGCATCTCTTCCGGGTTGCCGGAAGGAGCGCGATTTTCGTGCTCCTTCTTTGCAGCGCGGAGGAGTCGCGCGGTTTGGCTTCTGCGACTTCTCCGCGCTGCAGCCAGCAGCGGCCCGAGACTGCCCCTTTTGGGCGGTCTGTAACGGGCCTGAGATAGGCAGATATTTGCAGGTTGAATCTCCCTTATCTGGAATTCTGAAATCGAAAATATTCCAAAAACGAAAACATATTTCAGGGTGGCGGAGATAATGACACCTTGCTTTCTGATGGTTCAATGTACACAAACTTCATTTGATTGGCAAATTATTAAAAATATTGTATATAAATATCTTCAGGCTATGTTTATAAAGTGTATACGAAACATAAATGAATTTTATGTTTAGACTTTGGTCCCATTCTCCATGATAATTTACCATGTATGTATATACAAATAGAGGTATTCCAAATTACAAAAAAATAAAAATAAAAAAAATTCCAAAATTCCAAACACTTCTGGTCCCAAGTGTTTCCGATAAGGACAACTCAACTTGTATATCCAAAAACCAGCTGTCCATGCCCTTTTCTCTTTTTTCCCCTTTCATTCCCTACTTTTGTATTGCTTTTGGGTAGGAAAGTGGTATGAGACGTTTTCTAGTTTTGCAGCCGAGGTGAGTGAAGCCAAACCTAGTTAACTTTTGCCATGATGGCCAAAACTGTATGAGCACTCTTTAAAGCAGGATAATATAATTTAACCCATAGTTACTGCTTTTAGCTTTAGTGCATACCAAAACCTTGCAATTTTGCTTCTGATGTATTTTTATCTCTGTTAAGACTGGGGTACTTGTAATTGTCAGGAGTGTGAAATATTCAGCTTTGTAGGGGTTTTTTCAAGTGGCCCATGTTCTTTCAGCATTACTCTCCAGGTTAGTGTCAAACAGGCTATGTTGCCTTAGCAACAATCTATAGTCATCTTGAGATGTTGGGAGCGTGTTTAAATGGCAAGATTGCCTTCTGAGGATGCGTTACTATATTTATCCTTTCATAGCCATTCAAAAAAATTATCTTAGCCACCGAAAGCTTTGAGCTCAGGCAGCAGGCTGTGGTGATGTGAGTCTTCAGTCAAATAAATCAAACTCAAAAACACATGTCAGGAAACAGTTGAGAAGATTTTAAAACTAAAATTGTAAATGACTGAGAGATTTGAATGGTACACTGTACTAAATTCCGAATGGAATATTGTGATTTTGTATCGCGTGGTAATTGCAACCAGTTCAGGCAGAGGAAATCACAGGCATATTATATTTGCCAGTGACAGTCCTTCTCTCAAAGTGTTGCATAATGGTTAAGCAAGGCTTCTTGCTGTGTTTCTTTTTTCTTTTCTTTTGTGTGTCTTAAAAGTAGCCCTTTTAAAATAACTCACTTTTATTTTGGTCCCAGGCACTGTCATTAGCCATTCTGTGTCTACTGCACACATGAACGGAACTCACTAACCCTTCCACCCCTCAGTCATCACGCTCCTAATGCAAAAGCAGTGTTTTGGAAAAGGAGGGCCTGATGCATCTACAGCAGTTATCCATTCATGCCAGAACCCTGATGTTTTCCAAGTTTTGCCTTGCATAGAGAACTCCCATGAGTACAACAGACATATTGCTTTTGCGTGAGGAAAGTGACAGAGGAGTTAGAGCAAGTGCACTCATTGAACAGTTGAATGGTATTCCTTGCATGCAAGTCTGGGATTCTGAAGAATACAATGGAGTTATACAGCCATGACACAGATGTAAATACAAGTGTATGTCTGTGTTACAGTTTGGAAAGAATCTTCCCTGGTGGTTTCAAGCTTTTGAACTGTACTGCCCACGCTAATCTTGCAAGTGGCCGATCTGCCATATAGATTAGGAGAGATCAGGACAGGGATTATGTGCCATAATGTGGGTTTTCCAGGTGACGTATTTCAGATTTGGTTGTGCTGTGAAAGGGATTATTGTTGCTTTTGGTTTATATTTAGTCTCGATCTGCATGGTTTTTCCATTGTTGTTTGGTAATGCGACAATTGGCTGCCTGCTATTTGTTTCTTATCTTTTCATCATTTTCCAAGGTTTGTCCTCCTTGGAGGCAGTATATTTGCATTTTTATTTGCTTTCTGTAGAAACATGCTCATGGCCATGAATATTTCCAAGGTGAAGTTAAATTTGGATCCGAGGTTGCTGTGAAGAATGCTGTAGCCCTAGGTGACATATTAAAATCTCGAACCCCCCATGGATCACTTGAGGTTCTTGGACTCCTCTAACTTGTAGGAATGGGTAGGAATCAAGACTCCTAAACACACATGTATAGCAGTCATGTCACCTTACTAAAACCACTTTTGAAAACACAGTGCTTCCTTTTTTAGAGGATTCTTTTAAACAAACAGAAGGAGGAAGGAATTGCTTTTCAGCTAAATGAGGTGGGGAGGGGCAATTCAAACCTCATGTGAATTATTTTCCCCCTCTAAATGACTATGATAAATGTTATAAATACTTTAGCTATTTAAAATAAAGCACATTATTGTAAGGGAGCTCAATGTTGTTAAGCCATTGTAAGTACTACATACTCTCTCAATGCAGGCAATAAGTCCCTTTCTACGTGAGACAGTGTATTAGTTGCTCCTTTTGGTATAATTAAAAGAAAAGAGATAACTGGCATTTATATTCCCCAGATGAAGTGCTAAAGCACATTCTTTAATAAATAAATGGTTTGTTGATTACTTTATGGGGGAAAATATTTACAAGGCTTTTCATCCAGAACCATAGGTGTCTTTCTTCTCCCATGACAATGATACCATTTCAAAGCCCAAATAATAGTACAGTACCTCCCCTTGCTGATCATTTTTATGCTCAACTAATTTTCTTGTCTCTAAACCTCTGCCAATGTGTGAATGCATATAGAGCACACATCCTTATTTACAGTGTCTCTAACACTGAATCTTTTAGTAAATCTTTATAGAGTTATAAGTAGATGGTTTCTGCTTTCCTAAATTAATCAGTAATAGTATTGTATATGCTTCTTCCATAGGTTACACATAATACACTTCATTTTATTGCTCCTATACACAATGTTTTTAAAATGTGTTTTGAGTGATATAATTATTGATCCAAATGATTTGGTATGATTATATCTTCATAATATTTTTCATTGTTTCATTAATATAAATGAAGAACTGTGGAACAGTACAGCCATCTTCTTTGGAGGTTTTTAAACAGAGGCTGGATGGCCATCTGTTGGGAGTGATTTGTGTATTCCTGCATGGCAAGGGGTGGGTTGGATGGTCCTTGTGGTCTCTTCCAACGCTATGGCTCTATATGACCACATTGCCAACAGTTAGTAATTGAATAGCAGTAATATAAAGATGCTTTTCTCTAATTTTTAAAATACTATCATCTGAGCATGGTTGATTCCTCTTCAGGATTTCAGCTACTTACTAACAATATGTTGAAAATAAACCCCACCAACTTTTGTTCTGTACTGTTTACGAAACAGCTGTTAAATTGGGTGGGTAGCTATGCCATGATGCATCATCATGTGTGCTTAATCTGTTTCATACAAATTTGCTGTGAAAGTGCTGGGTCAATATAGATAATGTGCAATCTGTTCTAAATGACCAGTTGTACAATAAGTGGAATACATGGGAGACAGTTATGGATCTCAAGAGTCTTTTCATCAGTGCATGTATTGAATTAATCTCCTCATAAATGCTTATTCAGAGAGTGCCAGAAGACAGTTCTGGGTGGTTGCCATGGCAGACACTATTCTTCACGCTCCTTGGAGAGCTTTTTTATAAAACGAATGGAGTGTATTTCCAACTTTACCACAAAAACAGGCAGTGGTTAGTGTGGATTTTGTCAACAAAAGTTCCTTTCCCAGTCTGATTCTCATTTTTTTCTCTATTTTGTTATGTTTTCATCCAAATGTTTAAGGGGTCTGTCACTGCTTCTCCTTCTGTGTAAATCTGAGCCAATATATTTTTCATCATGAGAGCAACCCCCCAAAAATGAGGCTCTTGCAGCTATGGATATAGCTAACCAAAATTACTAGGCATGCCTTTGAAAAGAACTGATGGAATTTCCTGATAAGCTTATATGTCTGAGCAGAAAAGTTACTTATAAAGATTTTTTTATATATACTTAGATATCTGCAGCTACATGTCTTTACAAAAAGAAATCCAAGATATACTGGGCTTTTTCTAAAGTTAAAAGATATTCAAGTGTGCCAAGTTGAATCATGTTAGGGCACTTCACCATTGGGCCATACTACTGTCCTCTTTTACAAATTATGTGCGTTCTTTGCAAATAGATTTTGTTAATGTGCAATGGCAGAGCTTCTTCCTTTACGATTTCTGGTCGCAAGAGCTTCCAGTAGGGCTTGCCAAAATCCTTTTTGTTCGGGAATGCGTGTGCTGACCTTAAGTGATGAAGTTCTATGAGGAGGAAGCCAGATGCCATCCTACTGCCATCCCACTGTGGACATGAATTTCTTAGCTACATTCAGTTTTCTCCTTTGGACTGTAACTGTTTGAAGCAGGAGTGGGCAAAGTGAAGCCCATGGACTACATATAACTCCCTGGGGCTGTTTTTGAGATTCCCCTGACCATAATTTTTACTATTTAAATCTGAAAATGCTCCCTGTGCATTGTAGGGACCACTGGGGCAGTTTTGGGGACACTGGGCTGTTTTAAGCCTGAGGTGCTTTTTTCATAAGTGGAAGTAATTTCTGTTTCTTTCTGATTTTGCCTGAGCCTCTTGCTTAAAATGGCCTGCGCTGTCAGTGCCTTTTTTCTTGTGGTTGTTGTGTGCTTTCAAGTTCTTTCTGACTTAGGATGAGCAACCCTATCATAGGGCTTTCTTAGGGCCATTAGAACACCGGCACTTTGCGAAGGGTAGCTTGAGAACTGGCCTGTTCCTTTTTAATGGGCACTTTTCCAAGCTCTTTCTCTCAGTACCTTGGCTCCAAGGACACCTATGAGCCACATATTGAAGAAATTGGCTGTTCTAAAAGAGGCATGCTTTGGCTGGAAACATGTGATGCAAGCAGTTCTGTATGGCAGTGGTGATAGGGCAACTCAGTGCAGGCTTTCCATGTTTTGACTGCAGTTTCTAAAATGAAGGCTGGGTACAAATGCATTTCTTTCCCTCTCTCCTCTACACTGTCTTGTGTAAGGCTTAATGTGGTGGAAGAGCTTTGAGTAAACCTTATACAGGGTAGCATTAAGGGTAGCATTGCATATGTTGGCCCTGCTTCATGTTCTAGTATGAAGACCCCCTTAATTGTATGTGTGGTGGCAGAAGGTTTGGCAACTTAGTGTTCACTCTGTTTTCCCAGTTATATATCGACCTTTCACAACAATAGAGAGGACAAGAACCAAAACACTGCTCATTTGTTTGTAGAAGCTAAAATGGAAATACCAGCTTATTGCAGGAAGTACTCAAAACAACTTTAGCTATGCAAATAAGTAGCTGTAAAATTAGTAGTTCAGAAACATTTTTGCTAGCCTATCTGCCCACATATGTCAGTTGAAATTGCTTGTGAATTATGATTAGCCTAAAAGAATTAAACACACATAGAGACGTACACACAAACCTCCCTTTCTCACCTGGAAACAAATGTATAAAACAAGATCCTATTTACAAGACTCAATCTAGGTCTTCCTTTGTTTCTTTCTCTTCTTTCTTTCTGCGTTGACTACTGTAAACAAGGCCCAAATGCATTTACTTGCAATAGGTAGGCTGTACTCTGACATGACCCTTGTAGAGTTGGCAGCATAAAGCAATGACTTTCCCAGCTTTGGCTGTGTAGGTACTTTGGGCAACATCCAATGTTACTAGACTATAACCATTGAAATGAAATCAATGGGGATTATGTAAATGGTGATTAGCAAATTCAAGTAACCACTTACATAATTCCACTGGTTTCATTGAATCTTTGTTGTTGTTGTTGTTGTTGTTTTGTATGTTGAAATCAATTCAGACTTATGGCAACCACTTTCATAGGATGTTTTGATAGCAAGATTTCTTCAGAGGAGGTTTGCCATTGCCTTAGGCTGAGGGTGCCGACTTGTGCAAGATCGACCTTTGAATTTCCATGGCCAAGCAACATTCAAATCCTGGTCTCACAGAGTCCTAGTCCAATATTCAAACCACTATACCACAATGGGTCTAGTTGGGATTAATGTTGGATTTAGTCCTATAAGGTTAAGTTATAAAGAAATATCTTACCATAATGAATATGACAGACAAAACCTGCTAGCTAAGGTTGGTAACTATGATTCCTATATCTCAGGGACTGGTCAGGCTTCAAGGTAGATAGAATTATTTTGGGACAAGAATACTTCCCTGAAAGAAGAGGGTTTTTTTTTAACTGTGTGCTTCTGGCTTCTGTTGCAGTAGGCTGCTTTGGAGCAGTTGCTGTAGACTCCCCAAGAGATCTGCCTGTGTTCAGACCTGAATATAGACCTGCTGTTTTGTGGCTTTCCTGTTCCATTGTTAATTTTCTCAGTTATGTTTCCACTTTCCTTTCCCTGCCTTAAATGGTTGAAGCTGCAGTAGAATTTCCTTTCTTTGTTAGATGCACACATGGGTGGTGCCATTGTTAGCAAAAAGTGTGGTGGGAGCATCTTAGGCATATAGTTGCACCCTCCTCCTTCCCTTCTTTTCTCCCAAAGATCCTGGCTAAATGTCTTCTTTTTTTCCTCATTCTTTTATGTGCAGAATTTGGAAAACTTTATTTCCAACTTAGAAGTGTTGTCTCATTCATTGGACTGTTGTTATTGTGTGCCTTTAAGTTGTTTCTGACTTACGGCAACTCTAAGGTCAATCTATCACAGGGTTTTCTGGGCCTGAGAGTGTGACTCGTCCAAAGTCACCCAGTGGTTTCCCATGGTTGAGAAGGAAATTGAACTCTGATCTCCAGAGCCTTAGTCCAATTCTCAAACCACTACACTACACTGGCTTTGCTTTTTAAAAATTATTTGAATGGCATACTAGAACTACTGTAGCTGATGTTTAATGTATCATGTGATGTCAAGTGATATCACTAGTCTTTAGTTCTGATGTTTTGGCCCTGAAATCTCAAGGCCTGTGATGTTCCTGACCTGACAGGCTTAGCTGAAACAGTGTTTCAACATTGGTCATATGGGTCTAAACGTCTACAGTTTGCTTCACTTTTTCGGCGTTTCATTAAAATAAATGAACTGTGGAACTGAGCATAAATAGGAGCCGTTTACTTTCTATAAAAACCTGAACTGAAATTACAGAATGTCTTTCAGAAATTGTCTTGAGTCCTATAAGTTTTTTTGCTGTGACAGAAAATTCAGATTCCCCATGTCAGAATTTAATGTTTACTGTTCATTTTATATGGTGTGTTTGTATATATATGTGTGTGTGTGTAGATATCTATACATTGGTAGTATATAGTTGAAGCTATACAGTAGGGCATGCGTAAGAATCATACATGGTTGGGCCAGCGGTCTTAGTCACCATAACTGAGAGTCGCAGTCCAACAATAGCTGGAGGATCATGTGGGGTTCCCATCCTGCAATAGCTGAAGACCAAAAGTACATCCAAAGGTCTGGGTAAGTGTCTCCTGCTCTTTATCACACAGAAATCTACAGGATTGTATATACATGATTTTCTGAAACAACTTTATGGGCACATGTCCTCTACAGCAGGGGTGAGCAACACACCTATGATAGATAGGAACAGCTTTGTCAATTTCTTTTTTAAGGAAAACCTTCAGGCATCTAATGGGGATTCAGTGGAGTTTCAGACATTCTGATAATAGTTAAATAATGTGACCAAGCTCTGCAAAAAGATGAACTAATACGTTTTATACAGCATTTTCCCCTAGGACGTAAGACTACAGCTGTGAGACTTGATAGATTTTTGCTGCTGTTTTATTATACTGTGGCCCAGACTAAATGAGAAGCCATTTAGAAACCACATAAATGTTGTTGTTGGTTTTTCTAAAAAGTAAATTGCAACAGATAAGTCCTCCCATTTGGTTTGGGACCTTGGCATCCACAGGGAAGCTCTAATATACCCCCTAGTCCAAAAATCCCCATATGATCTGAATCACATATCCATGGGGTGCCTGCTATTTACAAATGGCGGAGGGGCTGTTCCAATTCATGCCAAATTATTTTTAAAAAATACTACTACCATGGTGGATCAATTGAGCCCTCCCCTCCTGTTTTTAATTGAGGAGAAGCAAGACTCAGTGGTGACCCCCCCCCCCAAGGTGTGGCAACTGTGGCAGGTTCTATGGCCAGTTTTACTTCCCACCCCAATCCTGGGCTGCCAAAGTAGTGATAAGTGAACACAGAAAATCCACTGCCGGTGTCTGAACAATGAATTCTTTAACTAAAACAAGCACACTTCTGATCCTTGTCTAAAACAAGGTGCACAGTCTATGTGTATCTTGCTTCATATGAATGCAAGAGATTTTTATTGCCATGCCTCTGTAATTTGTTAGCAGGGATTTGTGCACATGCACATAATTGATGGGGTGTGTACCACCGACCTCTGTTCTCTGCAAAAGTCGCATTCCAGATTGGGGGCTCTTGCCTCCTATCTCAGTTAATAAAAATTCAAGGCATTGCTGATTGCATAAATGGTATCTCTTTGGCTTTGGACCTAGATGAGGGTTTGTTATAAATTACTATGCTTTAATCTGCTTGAAGCTTAAAGCTGAATCTAGAAAAAGATTATTGCAATAACTAGCAGCTTGCTTCAGCCAGAGCTGGGCACTTGCAGGTCACACTGACTTCTCTGGAAGAGATCTAAACATGTACTTCCCTTTACTTGAAAACCAGTGCAGTAAGAAACACTTTGCTTAGGTTGCATCATGTAAACATGTACAGAGGTTTCTGGCTGAAATATCTTTGCTGTAGATATGAGAAATGGTTTTGCAGAGAGACGCAATATCAAGAAATTCAGCAAAGGGAAGTAAATGGATGGTCCTTCCTGTTTATTTTTGTGTTTATATTGAAGTAATGTCTGCAGGCGTTTCCAAGTCAAGACCTTTTTGTATTATATGCTGTGTTGATATTCAGGTAAAAATGTCCTAAAGTCAAAAAATAAACTAAGCTTTCAGTTTTAAAAAGATTTTATTATCACAGACACATCCTCCTTGAGGCTTTACATGAAAAGGCTCAGCAGACAGACCTTCAGTGCTGGGAACATCCTAAATCACTTGTTTTTCCCTCCACAATAAATCAGTTATTCAGTAACAGCCAAAAGGAGAGACAAAAAAAGTACCCTGGCACCTTACAGCCTAACACAGCTAGTCTTCCGGAATCAATTTTCACCAGTTGTCCCATTCACAGGCTTGCAACCCCACCATTAAATGAGATTTAATTACATCCCCACATATACTGAAGCCTGTGATTTCTATCAACAATTTAGTGTTGTGCAAGGCATTGCTCAGTAAATGCCATTTGCCTTCTAGCTACCAGTGTGTGTGTGTGTGTGTGTGTGTGTGCGCGCGCGACAGAGTCACTTTTGATGTATCATGTTCCCAAGTAGTTGCCACTCCTTGACTTAGCACACCAATTGACTTTTCACTAATACTAGATAATCAGTCCACGTGTGGGAAAAGGGCAGCCATCAGGAAGAGCGTGGCTGAGATGCTGATGAAGCTGCAGTTATATTAGCATAAGAGAGAACATATACAGTACATACAAACTCTGGCACTGGATTCTTCCCTTGCACGAATGCTATAAGTACATATGTTCTAGTCTAACAACACCATCGGGTACAGATCACATAATTATCAGGAGTGCTTGTTAGCCCTCCAGATACTAGGAAGAGGTGAGCAACAAGAGCACATATTTACATGTCTGTGACTCCTACAGGCTGTACAGACCAGCGATAAACGCCGGCCTGGGGGCAGAGTGGGGGTGTGGTGTACACATGATGCACACTGCCATTACGCTGTGTGCCTGACCACACGGCACTCTTCTGGCACTGTGTTCACATGACACAGCGCGGAAAAGCCACAGCGCTGGCAGCTATGGCACCCTTTCCGTGGTGCAAAAAGGAGCCGCTTTTTGCGTCTCCTTTTTGCGTCACAGAAAGGCCAGGTTGGGGCTGCGGTGTGCAGTTGCCGCAGCCCCAATCCGGCTAGGAAAGGGGCGCTGTCCCACCGCTCTTTAGGGGCTGTCTGTACAGCCCCCTAGATCCCATCCATGGCATCTCAAAAGAGTCTCTTGTTGCAGTAAGTGGAGAAGAACCAAGGTGTTAGAATACAGTGGCTGTGAGTCACAGCAAACTGGGATACAGAGACCAGTAATCTTATTTATTTAATTTTATTTAGTTTCTATGTCACCTTTCTCCCAGGAAGGGGCCCAAGATGGCTTACAAGATAAAAACATATCAAAAACATCACAGTAAAATTTCTAAAAGCAATTAAAATAATTAAAAACAATATAAATCAACATAAAAACATACAAAGGTTAAAACATAACACACACCCCAAATAAACCACCCTATTGTAATTTTAAAAAGCTTGTCTAAACAAATTCATTTTACGCTGCCCATTGAGCTCCGCTCGGCCACCTCCCTGGCCCAGTTCAGGAAGGAGTTGAAAACCTTCCTGTTCCAATTAGCATTCCCCAACATAAGTTCCAGCTAGTCCCCCCCCCCCCCCGACAGCAAGGGTAGCTGGCTTATGGGGTTTTTAATATTGGTTTTAAATAGTTGTATTGCATTTGTAATGTTGGTTTTGATAATTTGTTTTGATATGTAATTAATGTACTGTATTTTTTGATCTGTTGTTCACCGCCCTGATCATGGGAAGGGCGGTATACAAATAAAAATATTATTATTATTATTATTATTATTATTATTATTATTATTATTATTACCTGCTGGCAAAAGGCAAGGAGGGAGGGGGTCAAGATAAGGTGGTATCATATGTATACTGTTTTATGCACCCCAATTCTGTAAGTGATGTGAGATTTTGAGAGTCCCAGTGGTTACTCAAGTTCACCTCCATGCTTTGCAAGGAAGGTTATGGCCTTTTATATTGTTTTGGTTATAAATATACAGGTGAGCGTAGGTTCAGGATGGGGAGCATTTGGCCGGGGGCAAAATGTAGCCCTTCTTTCACTCTCCAGATTGCTGTGCTTCCTTCCCTTTAATGATATCAGCTTGCGTGTAGTTTTTTCTTTTCATTCTAAAATCTCTTAAGGCTTGGTTATTGGCAGAAAGAGCTTTAAACTAAAATATGCTGATATTTTTAGATGCTAGGTAAAGGTTCTCAGCTTAAACCTACTCTGACATTGCATGAAGTAAACATCTGTTTCTAACTATGATAGTCACCACTACATCCTCCATGTTAAATGCACTGGCCGACCTATTTGTTTCCAAGCATTCAATTACACAAATGTATCTGTTTATTTAGAAATAGGACCCGCCACAAACTATTCCTCTGTCATGTGCTGCTGTTTTATATGCCAGCCATGCTCTCTTTCAGGATACTACTTATAAATGCTTAACCCATGATGTGAGTGACTAGCAGTACTGTTCTTTTCAGGTTGTGAACCACTCTGAATCCCAGTTCTGGGAAAAGAGTGGGATACAAATGATGATGATGATGATGATGAAGATGGAAGACATTTGTTCCCTTTTACTAGTCCCAAAAGTCTGCCTTAGCAGCTGAATGTTGAATTTACAAACTCATTAATGGTATGCATTCAGTTTTGCAATAAGAGGTCAAAAGAAATTAGAAACGTTGAAACTAGAATTAGAAATAATAGAATGGAGTGGGCATTGACTTTTAATACCAAAAATGCTTAGATCTTAATATTCCTGTTGTAGATCCAGCACTAAAGCAGTGCATATCCAAATTGTTTTTGGGAAAACTGGACTTGGAAAACTGGATAAAAATTGTGGGAGTGTAAGCCCATATTAGTCAGCGGTTGGTGAGAGATGTGCACTGCCATTAGCTAATATGGCACAGGGCGATCCACAAGAGCTCCAGTCCGTGGATGGCTAGCCCAATAGGATGAGCTCACTGTAATTTGTATTGCATGCATCAATATACCACCTTTCTGCCAATATACCCGATGTGCTTTACAGTACTAAAAGCAAGCACATAAATGTTACAAAGAGAAATATACAGATAGCATCACTGATACAGTGTTCTGGAACATTCTGATGGGCTCTCCATGCAGGCACGAAAGTGTAGTTGTGTGAGGCACAGAGGCCTTGAAGAAGGACTGCTATATCTGCCCTCTCCATTATCCATAATCGTGTTCCAGTCCAGCCTAATAAATGGCCAAAGGCCAAAATAATGATAATAATGATTAACTTTCCTAGGAAGCTGCCTTCTCCTGAACTAGACCACGTGGCTCATGTAACTCATTGTTGCCTATACCAGGGGAGTGCCAGAGCTGTCCTACTCAGATGTGTCTGGAAGCCCACTTCTGGTTTTGTAAACTCCTTTTGGAGGGGCAAAAGAAGATGAGGGAGAGGGTTGCCCTGTTTGAAGATGAAATTGTATTTCCTGGAGGCTTCCACAAGCATAAATCTCCTTTTGTAATAAATGAACATTTGGAGGTGTGAATAAGACTTGAAGCTGCAAAATCAATCAGGGGCTGCTTCACTGGTGCTCTAAACTACTGGTTTATTCTCAGGGCTTTTCACAGTTGTATGCAGGAATTCCCCCAGCTCCACCTGAACATGCCAAGTATTGAACTCTGGGATTTTGGGGGGAGGCAGATTTTGTGCTCTGTCCTTTCCCCACAGGTCAATGCAGAGGAAAAACCATTAAAGCAAAAAGGGGCTTGAGAGGTCATAATCTCAGCCTTGTATTTTTTTTTATTTTTTTTTAGCACAGATTGCTGCCACCATATTATACAAGGGTATATAGCATGCTTGGTTTCTAAGATTTGCGCTGTATATAGGCAGCATAGCAAATGAGAACACCACTTTTATTTTTCTACATTTGCCATAAATCACAGCACAATAAGGTTGAGAGCTGGAGAAAATTGCTCCAGGATAAGTGAATTACTCAAGTTTGATGGGTCATGAATTCAGTATTACTACTGTATTCTGCTTTTGCCGATGTTTTACAATTAATTAATTTAGTAGTAGCTGTTTTAAAAAAAAGACATTTAAGTAAATGGGGCAGGAAAGCTGCCTGAAGGAGAATTTTAGTGCCATCATTTAGCTCTTGAAGATTATTTGTCCCTGCCACTGCTGCTACGGTCAGACAAAATAGTATGGAAACCAGATTTAACTGGCCAAAGATGAACTGGAAGTATAGCTTTATAGCATTTTTAAAATGTTTCCGAAGTGTGTTTTGCATTCATATTTTACATTGGAAACTTGAAACTGCCCAGTACTAAGATCTCAAAGTGAGCAGGCACACCACTCATTTGGTTATGTTCCTTATTAGGGCAAGACATTATATTCCCATTTTAATAACATTTCTGAATTTGCATTTGTACACATAAATTAGCTTGTGCATATTTTACACAAAACTGCTGTTGTACTTTGCCCTTTTCTTTCTATGCATATTACTGTTAAATATCTTCATATTGTGATGTCTCCTCCTTTGAAGGTTTTTGGATGGAGGTTGGATGGCCATCTGTCAGGGGATGTTTTGGTTGTGTTTCTCTGCATGGCAGGGAGTTGGACAGGAACTCTTCCAATGATTCTAAGCTTCAAACATGGAGTTTTATATTTAAAAATCAGCTTCAGACAAGCTCAGCTCTAGCATAGAAACTCTAGGGGACATGGCCTAGTATACCAATAGTTGAATAAGAAATGGCAAGAACATGAATCCCTTCAGCATCAACCCCACAAAAACAAAAGGGATCATTACCAAGAGAGGCTACCTTCCCATCGTCCTCATAGAGAGCCCTCTGGCCTGGACCCAGGAGATCCCACTCCTTTGGGGTAAGTTACATGGCCATCTTCTCAAAGTAGACTGGAGATAACGCAACACTTCTGGAATGACCAATAATCCCTCTTCACGTATCTCCCAATACAAGCCCTTAGAGCTCCACAGTCTTCAGAAGAGGCCCTTCTCGCTGCCTCGCCACATCCACAGGCTCATAGAGTGGGAACAAGGAGACAGGGTCTTCTCAGTGGATGCTTCCAGACTTTGCAATTTCTTCATTTGGGAGACTAGGATGGCTCCATGTTGCTGTCCTTCAGTTTGCAAGTAAAAATATTCCTTCACGGTTTTAGAAATTTGCTGTGATGGGCTTTCAGTGGTGTGCTGTGTTGTTCTGTTCCTTTGTATGTAATCTTTTAATGAATTTTAATGTTTAATAACTTTACAGATTGTTGAATTATTTTTAAAATAATTTTTATAGGTGCTTTACAGACCGCCCAAAATGGGCAGTCTCCCACTGCCCTCATTTATTGCGCGAGGAGCCGCAGCGGCCGAACCGTGCAGCTCCCTCGCACAACAAAAAGAAGCTGCAAAATGCAGCTTCTTTTTGCGGCGCCATTATGACACCGCAAAGCGCCATTGGCGCACTTGCAGCATCATAATGGTACTGAGACATGCGGACGCTAAGCGTCTACTGCGTCAGAATGGCGGCGCCCATGTAGAATGGGTGCCACCATTTTGTACATGCTCGGCACGTACTAGGGTTAGGGGCGTCCAGAAAGGACGCCCCTTCCTAACCCTAGTACATGCCAAGCACGTACTTTTTGGCGGTGTGTAACCCGCCATAGTTATACTTTTTTATTTACGTTTTTGTATTATTTTAATCTCCATTTTTTAATAAGCTGTAATTCTCTTTGAATTCCATTATTGGAAAAAAGGTGGGATATAAATGAATTTTACAAATACATGTGACCTATAAAATAATAAATAATAAATAGATATTAAAAAATACAGTAACATTAGAACAATGGGAAGACTCTTGGAGAAAGACACAAAGATTTACTAAATCTCAGGACCTTAAAGAAAATTACATCAAGATATTCAACAGATGGTATCTCACTCCAGAAAAATAAAACAAAATGTATAAAGAAGTTGACCCAGCATGTTGGAATTGCAAAGCAACACATGGATCTTTTTCACTTATGGTGCAGCTGTTCCATTATTAAAAATACTGGAAATCAATACACCTAAAATGTCACAAATTATAGGGAAATGTACCCCTATGAGACCCAAATTATTTCTGCTTATCATGACATCAGTACTAGACAAAGCAACTCAAAAAGAGCATTGGAAATTATTTCTATATATGGTGTCATCTGCACACATTCTCTTGGCTAAATATTGGAAAGGGATAACAGTACCATCAAGTGAAGACTTAAAACTATTGGACATGATTGAATCAGATAAACGTACAGGTAGATTAAATAAGTCAATAACAGAAGTAGAAAAAGCTTGGATACCAGTGATAAAATATTGAGAAAAGATTGGTATGGTTTGGTTATATAGTGTCCTGCAATGAATGAGGAATGAACACCTACAAAAGACTGAAACTCGATATAAACATATGGTTTGGTGGTGGTGTTTTTTTAGTTTAAAAAATCCTTCTCTTTGATTGTTATACAGGTACACTTTTGTTTTGAAATTTTAGTAACTCTGTAAGAGTAACTTTGAGTGACTTTATAGTAACTTTGTAAGAAGCAGATCCACAAAAAAACTCCTCGAAATTGTAAAGATTGCTGTGAATAGTGTGATGTAAATAATACATAAGGTAAAAGAAAACAACAAAGTTAAGAGTTAAAAGGAAGAAATTGGTTTTTAACCATTATGAATGTAGAAGGTTTTCATTCTCACAAACATAACTAATTACTAGACATGGTTAGTGTGTAAATAATACTATTAGCTATGATTTATTTGTATATTATAAAGGCTATAAATAAAATATTTTAAAAATAAAAATACATGTGACCTTATGTACTTTGAAGAAGACATATAAGTTACCACACAAATGGGCAGCCTGAACAAACCTATCTTGTAAAGTTCGCCCCAACAGTGTTTTCGTTTTTTTCTTTCACCAGCTCCAAGACAAACTGAATTATTGATCAGAATTAAAACTGGAAACATGGGCCTCATTCACACTGCATTTTGAACTGGTTTGGAAACCAGTTTAAAAGGGGATGGTTCACAGTTGTGCCAGTTTTTTCCAACTTGATTTTTTTTTGGGGGGGGGTGCAAATCCTCTTTAACCCAGTTCTTTTGAAACTCGGGCATTTGCCGCATCTTTTCAAAAGAACTGGGTTACTTTAGGGAGCCGCCAATGGGAACGCACTGCCAATCTCATTTAGGTTACTCAGGAAGGAGGGGCAATGGGCATAGGGGAGGAACATACTCATATCACAGGTCTTGGCAAACAGCCACTGTTTTTCCCCTCTTGGTGCTCACAGTTCCGTGGGCGAAAATACTGGCTCTTTAAATCCTATGAATTCAAATTTTTCATACTGTTAAGTGGTCCCTTTAAAATTACTGCATAGTTGTTGTTTTTTCCTGCTTCTGCTGGTGAATTAGTTCTCTTTTCCCTGTTGGCCAGAGGTTAGGAAAGTCGGAGAGGGGATTCCTGGGGGGGGGGGTGCATCATTGCATTTGCTGGGGAGCAATTTGTGGTTGTCATAGACGATTCTTCCCTGGCATGCATGGATTTCGTGTGACAATGCTTTAAAGAAAATTGTGTAATTGCTGTTCATTCCTGAACAAGATCTGTGATATGTCACAGTAACAAAGATGAGCGTCACTTGGTTGAGTTTTTAAAAAATGCTGGCTCCGATCGCCATTCTGAATTGGTTCCAAATTAAATATAAACATGAAGTCGGTTAAATTGACATGGAGAGCTTTGATCGTGGCAAGCATAGTCTGAATATCTATTCGGTGTTGAATTGATAGAGCGATTCAAACCAATCCAGTGCAAAAACATGTGTGAATGAGGCCTTGAATTTTTCATTCTAGCATCAGGTGTGCAATATTTGCTTAATTTCCATTTTTATGCCTTATTTCATTTCAGCAAATGAAGTTGGCAGTAGAGTCCATAAAAGAAGAAACTTCCTAGGACGACTAAACCAAGCAACTTCAGAAGAAGAAAGAAATATATAAGTATTAACAGCAAGAAATGCCAATGTTTTCCCTTGATTCCAATACTCCATGCTGCAGCATTTTCATATCCTTATTCACCACTAAAAGCCTCACTGAAAGAAAAAACCCACCCACCGTGCATACCTTACAAAATATAGAGCCCAGTTGAAGCCTGTGCCATATCTGGTTATAATTGAATGCTTCCAACATAATACAAATGTCCTTTAAGGATACCAATATTAATCATAATTCCTTAATCTTAAAGTGCAACTTTTAAGAGAATTCTGGAGGCAATACAGCTTTGTATTCCCCATGGCATTCAATTTTTTAAATCTTTTTTTAATACCAGAATATTTAGCCAACTCTTATTAGAAATTTCTCTGCATTTAAGAAATTTATATAAAATGTGATGTATACATTTCTCCCATAGGACCAATCTAGTACAAGATGGGGCTGGGGGGGGGGTTATAACAAAGATATTTGTATTATATTAGATTGTTTGTTACAATACTTTAAAACTTGTGCACTCCATTTAGAATCTGGAAAAGGAAGCATTTGGCATGAAATGAAGCTTACCCATCTTGATCCAGTCCCTATGAAATGTACCAATTAAGCTGTACTTGTATGGTATTTCTGCTGAACATTAAGTTCCACGTTGCTGCATTGCTAAACAGAGGCCGTGTTAAATAAGAGTTTTATCTATCTAGCAAGAAAATCATTAAAACGTTTAATCATTGTGAAGGAAGTTTTTGTTTGTCTGTTTTACTCCTCCTGTGTGTACCAAAATGTCTTGCTGTTGGCATGTAATGATGGCCAGAATCCTGTTTTTGACATATATGCTTTTAAGTTTGTTGCACAATCCAGCACCTCCTTGCCCAGGATTACTCTGTATGTAAGTCATTTTCATGGCACCAGTGCGCACCCAATGGCCATTTCGTGCCTGAGGAAGTCAAGAATACCTGGACACCCCACTGCCAGTAGAAAAGAACAACCCTTGTTCCTTCTTGAGTACACTAGTATTACTGACTAACTTTCAATAGGGCAATGGCTGCTTTTCTCTTGCCTGTAAAACTGATCCTTGCTTTCATCAAGCTTTTGTGAGGCACCCAAAGATACTGAGAAGTTACAAAGGGGGCAGGGGAGAGAGAGAGAGGTCCTGCAAAAGTATGCTTGCAAAGCATTACACTCTATGAGCTTTGTGCAAGATTGTGGCTGATGTGTCAAAACGCTTTGTCTTATAGGAGTAAATATTTGAACTTAAATCTTTCTAAATGTATTGCATAAGGTAAGCAGGGTTTTCCCCCTCTGGTACTATGGTGCTACCCATTGTTTAAAGCCAAACTTCCTCTCTGTGAAACCTTTTGAAGTTAGGCAGAACTTTTTCAGTAGCAATAATTGAACTTCCTTTGGTACATGCTAGCTAGAAGAAACAATATTATTAACAGGGATAGCATAGGAATGCTGTGGATGTAGCATATATCATGATTTTAGAAAGACCTTTGGTAAGGTCCCTTATATTCTTTTAAAAAAGCAAGTAAAATGTGGACTGCATTCGCGCTTAAAATTTTTAATTAAATTTTTTTTAAAAAAAATGTGGGCTAGATAATGCTGCTAGTAAGTGAATTTGTGATTGATTGACGGACAGAACCCAAAGGGTGCTCAGCAATGGCACGTCTTCATCCTAGAAAGAATTGACCAGTGGGATGCCACAGGATTCTCTCCTGGGCCCAGTGCTATCGAACATCTTTATCAAGGACTTGTATGATGGATTAGAGGGCACAATTATCAAATGTGCAGAGGACACCTGTGATGGAAGGAAGGAAACAGTGGGATGCCTTTCGCCCTTGCCCAGGATGTGGCTTGCAGAAAGAGCCAGGCACCAGGGACTGAGAGAGGCTTTATAACTCTCAACACGAAGTCTGGAAGAGTTGAGAGCGGAAAGAAGAATGTCAGGGAAAGGAGGGGATGGAGTAAACACAGAAGAGGGAAACTTTAAAAGGAAGGCTAGATTACAGAGAGTGGGTGAGGTGGAACCAAAGCCAGGAGAAGAGGTGAGATTCCAATTAAGGGAAGAGGGGAAAACAAGAGGTAAGGACGCTGGAGGGGGAAAGGTGGATGGGGTGAGTGAAGCCAGACCAGAAGGAAGGAAGGGTGAAAGGGAGAATATGAAGGTCTGATCAAGGGAAAAAATTAAAGACATCATATCCCAGAAGACAGGATCAGAATTCAAAAATGACCTTCGCAGATTAGAGAGCCGGATCAAAACTAACAAAATGAATTTAAACAGGAAAAATTGTACGGTACTACAATTTAAGCAGTAAAAATGAAATGTGCAGATAAAGAATGGGTGACACTTGGCTTGACAACATTACATCTGGAAAGGGAGTCTTAGTATACCACAAGCTGAACATGGGTCAACAGTGATGCAGCATCCATGCAATTCTATACCTTATCTATAAGAGTATAGTGTCTAGATTGAGAGAAATAATAGTGCCAGTGTATGGTGGCTCAGGCAGTTAAGATACTGAGTGTTGATTGCAAGATCAGCAGGTTGGCAGTTCAAGGCCCAAGTGTTGCCTGATGGAGTGAGCTGCCATCACTAGTCCCAGCTTCTACCAACCTAGCAGATCAAATGCATGCAAATACAAGCAGATAAATAGGTACTACTTTGTTGGGAAGGTAACAGCATTCTGTGCAGTCATACTGGCCACATGATCACAGAGCAGCCTTTGACAATGCTGGCTCTTCGGTTTTATAACAGATGAGCCTCGCCCCTTACAATCAGAAACAATTTGACAACCTTGTCAAAGGGGAATATGTTTACCTATTCTGCTTTGGTCATACCCACTTAGAATATTGTGTCCAGTTCTGGTCACCACAATTTAAGAATGATATTGAGAAGCTGGAGCATGCCAGAGGAGGAGGATCAAAATGGTGGAAGGCCTGGAAACCATGAGGAGTGGCTTAGGGAGCTCGGTATGTTTACTTGGAGAAGAGAAGGTTAAGAGGAAACATGATTGCCATATTTAAATACACTTGTCCCTCCATATTTGCTAGGGTTAGGGTCACAAGACCCCCATGAATATGGGAAAACCGCAAATAACAAAACAGTTAATAATAATAATAATAATAATAATAATAATGTTTTTACCTGCAAAGACGCCTCTCTAGGAACCTCAAGGTCATCCAGTGCCACTCTGTGGCCAACGTCCAGCAGATACTGACCATAGAACTGCACTGGAGGAACTACAAATGCCTAGTGGAGTATTCTCTCTAGGAATCTCTAGGTCTTTCAGTGCAACTTTTAGATTAAGTTGACCATAGAGTTGCACTGGAGAACCTAGATATTCCTAGAGAGAACATATTAATCAAATCCGTCAATAATCAAATCCGCAAATATCAAATCCGCAAATATGAAGGGATGAATGTATTTGAAAAGATTTCATACTGAAGATGTAGCAAGCTTGTTTTCTACTGCTCCAGAACCTAGAACATCAGAGATTCCACTTAAAATTTAAGACCTTCTGGATCATAAGGGCTGTTCAACAGTGGAATAGGCTGCCTCAGAGTGTGGTGGAGCCTTCTTTCAAGGTTTTTTCAACATAGGTTGGATGACTGTCAGGAGTGCTTTGTGTATTCCTGCATGGCAGGGGGTTGGACTGGATGGCCCTTGTGGTCTTTTCCAACTCTGATTCTAAACACCAGAGCAGTGTGTGTGCTTGTGTCAATCAGTCTTGGCCCAAACAATCCAGTTCTTTTACTGTTACCTGCCTCGATCCACAGAACAGGAGAGGCAGGATATAAATAAATAAATCATCATCATCATCATCATCATCCCCAGCTCTCACTGTGCTTGACTGGCCCTGGTTTTGTAGCTTCTCTTGTAACCAGAGTGTCTACCCAGCAGTTGGGGCCCAGTACAGATAAGATGGGCTCATATTTGTTTATAGGAGCATTGATTCAGTGTGTTTTGTAGTCACAAACCCTAGTTGCTTCTCATCTGGTTTGCAGTGGTGCCTGCTCCTCAGGGATTACTCAGTGTCCCTACCCCATAGGCTCAGTTTCTATGGAAGCAGTTTCAACCCACTGTATACCAACCAGAAAATCTTCTCTTGCTAGCCACTGTTTTGACTTCAAACAGCCCAGCTCCTTATCTCAAAATTTCTGGGGATGGCCTTTTAGAAAGTACTGAAAGTGAATAAACCTTAATCCTATTGTCACCTACCAGGACCAGAAGAAAATCAACACCATCCTTGCTTCAAAGCAAAAATGCCTTCACTTGAGACAAAAGCAGGATCAGTGGTTGTGCACATACTACCTTACTCTGAAGAATTAGCGTATGGAGGATTAAGATATGACTAGTGCAAAGGTTAGAAAGATTAGTTGTTTCTTCAAGGAGAAATACTGCAAACTAATGTTCAAATTGGTGTAGAGTTGAATTCATTTCACCCCCTACAAAAAAACACATTGCTTGGAGTCATTGTCCAGAAACAGGCTTCAGTTAAGACACTGCAGGCAGTATTGTGGAAGAGGGAGAGAGACTGATGCCACAATAGTACCAAAGAGGGGCTGCAAACATCAGAACAAAATGAAGTGTGAAGGCTAAAAATTGTGTCGTCTAACTTACATATTTCACACAGAAAATGTTCTGCACAGAGTTAAGACTCTGACATTAAGTTAGAATACAATCAGCCCTTCTTATACACGGATTTTTTATACACGGATTCAAGCATTCACGGTTTGAAAATGTTCCAAAAAAAGTATAAATGTCAAATATCAAACCTTGATTTTCCATTTTTTATAAGGGACACCATTTTTCTATGTCATTATATTTAATGGGACTTGAACATCCACGGATTTTGTTATCCACGGGGAATCTTGGAACCAAACCCCAATGTATAACAAGGGTCCACTGTAATTAATATGTATTTCAGCTATAGAGCTTCAACTGAGCCTGGAAATGCTACATTTTGGGGACAATTTCCAGAATTCCCCCAATATTTTTTTAACTACATGAGTAACATCTCCCCAGTCCTGTTCAGTTATACAAGCAAAATAAATATATGCTAAAGTCAAGCCACCACTATAAATGGTTTGCATATAACCATCCTTTATGGCCCTGTGTTATTCTATGTTAGGGTTTTAACATTATAAAATATGGTAGTTCAAAAAATGCAAGGGTTTGCAGCTGGCCATTTGATGGCTTGTTTTTTTAGAACTTAAATATTTTCTTTAATAAGAGCCTAACGTTGAACAATACAAGCCTGTTTAGAATTTAAAGTTGCTCTTCTGCAAAACTTATACATAGGAGAGGGCTTACGTTTCAATCCTTTTGTGAGCACCTCACTATAATACTTGTGTAGACATTAGTGCCAAGGCAATTTCTATCCTCACACTTCGTTTCCTCTCTAAACCTATGTCACCTTAAAGCTAGTTAAAACCAGCCTGATAAAGTAAGCAGGAAAGTATTTAACTCAGATGATTTGCTGTTCCAGTGTTCAGCTAGGAACTGTCTTCCGTATACCAAAAAGGAGGAAGCAGGAAATAGCCTTTTATCACACTTAGGAAGCAGAACTGTACAACTCCCTCACTCAGCAGCCAGCCAATATGGCTCGAAATTCCCAGCAGCTAAGCTTTTTCGTTGCCAGGAGGCATAGTTCCTTGGCAAAACTTGGGAAGGAACAGACTGTCATCAGGTTTCACTTACATAAGCCATGCTGTTTGGAAAACAGAAACCCCTTTTCATGTTTACTGTATTAATACTCTCCATTAGAGACATTTCTTGTGGTCTGTTAGTGATCACTGTATATTCAAAAGGCCTGGATAATACAAAGGACAAACAGAAAACATTCATACTCACAAGATGATGGAAACCCAAATATATGCCCAGTTTAAAGCTTTAGGAGAGGTCAAAGGAACAAATATGACAATCAGTCTTAGGCAAGGCAAAGTGTTCCTTCACATTACCAGAAATTTTGATCCTTGGGTACAAGAAATGTGGAACCTAAAGGATGGCTATTGTAATGAATCACCTCATGATAAATTTTATGTAGTCTGTTAAAATCAAAGAACATAATTAGGTGTTGTCAGAAGTAGCCTTTTCCTCCTTTCAGAGGAAATACTCAGTAGCAGATTGGGCAAGTGAAGGTATGTGAACTATGAGACTTAAAGAAACTGTGAGTGAGAGAATGAGGTCAAGGAAAATAACTATTGGGGCAGAATGCTGCAATGAGGTTTTTTTTTTAAAGAAAATATCTCAGATTGGTTGTTTTACGTCTGAAGCAATTTCACGTTGAATGACTAATCACATGTGGAAAAACACTGGTACTTTGAGCCATTTCTATGGTAGTATGAACGCAAGCCACAAATGTCTTCTCTCCTCTAAGAACTGGATTAACATTAAACACATCCTTGCATTTAAACATACAGTTTTCAAAAATGTGAAAGACAGCCAGGGCAAAAACATATCTGGATTTCAGGAGTGGGAAAATGTAATCCTTGCTTCTTTCCTTACAGCACCGATAAAAGGCATTCTAAGTTTGCTATTTGCTCTGGAAAGAAATAATCCAATAGAAGGGTTTTGTTATTGTTGTTAAAAATGCAGTTTTGCTGCTAAGAATTATCTTAATACATCTAGTTTGGGCCTTGGAGGGATTTCTTGCTGCCAGAACCTTTAGGCTGCATTAGTGCCATCTGACATCATATGGCCTCAGAGGGAGAGAAAGGCAGGCCAGCTCCACCAGGCCTGGCCTAAAGTAAGAAGATAAATACAATAAATAAATAAATATTATAAATTAATAAATAAATTGCTAGACTTACCTTTAAAGACAGAAAACCTGTCCAAGCAGCATTATAGTCAAGACAGTATCCTTGGGCATTATATTGTGTTCCCACTGCAACCCCATCAAAAGTAACATATTCGAGTCCCATAAAAAATAATGGGGCATTTTACTAATGGGTGCTTGTCCCTCCCACAAAGAGCAAGATGGTGGATTCCAGGTCCACGAAAGGAAATGGACAACTATGTGTGTGTGTGTGCGCGCACGCACATATACATGAAATGTCATTCATAATCAACAGAGACTAATTTTAAAGGCAAAAATTGATTTGCAGCAGCATGTTAGTGGGAAAGCCTGATCTGTGTATTATATAGTACAGTGGGTCTTTGGGATCTGCTGGGATTTGGTTCCAGGACCCATAGTGGATACCAAAATACGTGAATGCTCAAGTGCCTTTAAATTGTAAAATTGTGCACCTTATAAAAAATGGCAAAATCAAGGATTGCTTTTTGGAATTTATATATTTTTAAAAATACTTTGAAGCTGTGGATGCTTGAATCCGTGGATAAGCAAGCCGTGGATATGGAGGGCTGACTGTATATCCCAAGATCAGCCCAACGTACATTTAGCCCACATTCCAAACAGGGACATGTAGCCACATCTTCCTCAATTTTCTGTAAAAACCTAAACAGCTCTCTTCAGCTTGTAGAGGAGCTGCACTAAACATTTTATTTTAAATTGCTTCATAATATTAGGAAGGGGGTGGTAGTGGAAAGGGGGCAAAAACTGCTTATGTGCATGTCAGTTCTATTCATATGAACAGATTGTTCAATTTGGACTGAAGCCAAAAATTAGAATTACAAACCTAAATAGGGGAGTGGGGATATTACTGACAGCATACTTTGGAAAAGATGCAAACACAGACCTCCACAAGTTCTTTTCCTGCAGTCCTTTCAAGATGTCAGATCTCTTACCATGTGACAAAAGACATCTTTTGATTTGGCAGAATTTGATGACATAGGCATTTTAAATTGACTGTATTTTTTAAAATGTTCTTATCCAACAGCTTCTCCCAATCATGCTCTTTAGATATGTTGGGATTACGACTATCTTATCAATTGAGACCACTGACTGACCGCACTGGCTGAAACTATGAAAGTTGTCATTCAAAGCATATGAAGAATTGGAAAAGGCTGTTATAAAATTACCAAAAATTACAAATCCTTTGTTCTGAAGTATTTCCCAACTGCATTAGCAACTTCACTTGGCCAATAATTACCTCGTATGCTTTCATTTCATCTTTGGGGTCTCTACACAGTTTCATAATTAATACAAAACCTTATCATTTGGAGCTTTGGGTGTGAATTGCTCCAAAGGCTACACATCGAAAATGTTTTTCTACCCCACTTCTACCCCAAGATGATTATGTTGTTGTTGTTGTTGTTATGCATAAGGCTTTGAAGTCATTGTTCACAAGAATATCTAGTTTCGTCTTTTTGCTGTACCATTCTAATTTCTTTTTTAAAAAATCAAACAATAAGTCAAAGAAGTTATAGAACAAGACATTCCTATTTGTTGGTCTAGGAAGAAACCAAGGAAGATGTTCTCATGTTCTTATGACAAGGGCCAAATACCTAATGCTTCTGAGAGCACCCTAAAGATGGCCAAACATTTGTCCTGCAAATACAGAGATAGCTATTAAAAGTACAACAGGGACAGGAAAAATGTACTTATTACAACTGAAGCTTTAGAAATGACAGCTGCTCATATCCTCAGTGCTGAAAGAGCAGCCATGTTAGAATACAGAAAATTGATATGAAAGTAATTTATGCACCAATCAAGAGATCATTTTATTAACTGGAGTTTTTTTTCCAGTTGTCACACACCATGTATGTTTATACAATGAAGAAAGCCAAACATTTCTGGAAGCAACTGACAAAGATCAACTGGTATTTCTGTACCCTCCCCTAACACGTGTAGCTTTTCTACTCTGTTCTGCCAAACTGCACTGCTACTTGTAAAATCTGTGTCAAGATTGTCACATCTTAAATACAGATAAATTGCTAGAGGTACATTATATACAAATACAGAAAAATACAAGACTAGTTGCTTTCCACAATATTAAATTTATATGCTACGGTACTATATGCAACTTGTAAAGACAGATTTAAGGGGTACAAGAAACTGTTACTTGCTCTATAATAGTTTGGTCCAATATATTTCAATGTAGTGGTTATTCTCTCCCTCTTTTAACATGACAACATAATACAACATACAACACATGCACAATCATTCACCTGTGAACAAATGGATAAAAAGACAACACTCAAGCTAACATCTGTACAACCAGAGGTTCACCCAACCATACACAACTAAATAAGGCTATTTTACAGCTATGCAGCATAATGGTCAACACTGCTGTTCTAAAGTGAGCACCATATGTATATATATACATATATATATACACACACACACACATACACACACACACATTTGTATATAAAAACAGAAGAAACAAAAAAAACCCACCCAGGGTTAGTCTCAAAAGGTGTCATTCCAAGGCTGTACATAATAATGCATGGAAAGAATATTTACAATACTTGAAAATAAAAAGCTGCAACAAAGTTTATTGCCAATGCCCTTTATAAACTTTCTCCTACTTTTTCTATAGATGCTCTGTTCACTGTCATCTGTGAACGATCCATATTTCTGGCCCTTTGTAAGATCCCTGCTCAAGAAAATTTCAAGCAAATATGTTCTATGGCTTCGCCCACACATGTTCTCATAGCTTGCATGTATCATACTGGCATAGCATGATGAGCTGTTTTTAAACTAAACTGCAACAATAACTTAAAACATAAAAAGCAAAATGTTTTATTGATGCCTTGCTACTCTTGGGAGCTGAAAAAGTATTAAGCCACAACTAGGATAGATATTAAAATACTCTGCACAAGCCTACTACCTGGAAGTAAACTATGCTGAATTTAACAGAACTAGCATCCTAGGAAATACACTTTAGAGTGCATCTTTAGCAGGATTTACCAAACTTCAAAAAGAAAAAAAAAGCCAGTGTGAACAAACAAACAAAAAACCCATAGTAATATGTAACAGTTCTTTGGTGCTCTACAGTCTACAATACACATGAAATGCATTCTACTTGACCATTTGCTAGCATTAACATACTAAGCTATGTAAACTCTCAGTCAGTCAGTGCCTGTCTGGGTTGTTGCTACATAACACCATGAATTCTTACCAGCATTGCTTTGAAGACCCAGTGCACAGCGCATGAAAAAATAACATTCTAGCCATTCCCCAAATTGGGAATCTGCAATATATTTTACTCTAGATAAAAGTCCACAAAAGTTAGTTCATCTGGTCAAAAGTATTCCTTTGTACAGAAAAAAGTGCCAGCACATTTGTCTGCTGGCCTTTCAGTAGCAAGGGTGTTTGGGGGAAATTAAAAAAAGCTAAAAGCTAATAAATGTAAAAGGAAATTGACTTTGTGTTATCTGACTTGATTTGGAGAGAGAGTTATTGAAGGGAATTTAAAAAGACCTTTTTGTGCCTCAAACTAAGTTTGATCTTAACACACCTTCTTGAATTTTGCATTAATTTACTTTGTGATGCATTTTTAGACTTATAGAGTACAATTATGTAATATATGGGTAATGCACTCCAGTTATCTGATACTTTCTACCTGAACTCCAGCAACCGTTTCTGCTCTCCTTCATTTAAAAATGTGTGGTTGATGACTAAATGTAGTTTATGCCTTTTGAAGCGCTTTTGATAAAAACACTACACCAGAGCAATAGCCATGTATCTTGAGTGCCCATTCATTGGTTTACATAGAAGTAATGGAATAGAGCCAAGATGCTAGATCAAAAAAGAATTCAAAGTAATCAGCACTCTTTAAACTTCTGTTACAGTTGAAAACAGGCTGTCAAAGGCTAAAGGGCATAGTGGAAAACAGACTTCAAAGATACACATTTAAGCCTTTTAATATGTTTATGACTAGATAATTTACACGAACTGGCCTCCTCAAACAGATCTCTCAATAGCCACACAAATTGGTCCTCTAAAGTGGCTTCTATTAAACCTAACAATTGCCATGTTATAGACCAATAATAAATGTATTTTCCCTCAGATTGGAAAAAAAGATTCTGAGCAAATGACTTCATAATCTGCTTTTGTTATGTCGCTTTTAAAAGATTGTCTGCATGGAACAATATTTTTCTATAGGGAAAAGCTGCCATAAAATTGTTTTTTTAACAAAATCTTGTCTGTACCAAAGCAAGATCTTCAGTTCAGCCACCATCTCATGCATATTATTAGTTTAAGACAAAGACGTGGGATTAAAAACCATAGTTCAAGACCTCTTAATTTTCAGTGCATTTTTGCTTTGTACAAGCCTTGGAAATCTGAAACCTCTCACAAGAGTTTTCAGGGTCAAAACATTATTGCTTTGGTTCTGTCACAAACACACAGAATTATGCCACATCTCACATAGTTAAGGTAACATATAAGATCAGAACAAGACTGTACATTTCAAAAAACAAAAACAAAAGCTCTCTCTCTCTCTCTCATTTAAGTGCAGAATGTGAAACTATTAAGTGCTTCATTTACACTGGATTTGGACACATGTCTTACTGTAATCCAGATTTTCTATACTAAAATCATCAATGTAAAAAAGTTACACAAATTCTGGTTTGTTGGGGGGCAAATTATTGGCTAGCAGCATGCACAAAATCATGCATTGTCATATCAAGCAAAACTAAATTAAAACGTAATAAATTACTGTTCAAAGCCCATTTTAAATTATTTAAGACAATGCTAAGGGGTTCAGTGAAATGAAGTATTCACAGCTCTGAACAGGAAGATTGATGTTATCAAGTAGAATGGGTTAAGTCCAATTATTGTCAAACAACATGACAGCAAGTAGTTTGACCAGAGGTACACAGGAGTCCCTCTTTTGGATTTCGTTGAATATTCACAGAGATTGTTTTTTCACACAGAGGTAGTTGTAGTACATTATTTTTCAAGTTCTTGCTTTTTATTCGTTCCAATTCATTTGCAGTGTCTGACATTTGATCAGAAAAGAATTTTATGCTGCCCAAAGATGAAGTTGGATTTACACTCCCAGCAGAACTTATACACATTTTCCACGTTGATTTCTCTTGCACTTTAACACTGGAAAATGAGATGGCATTTTGGGGATCAATAATGTACTTCGTGCTACTGTGAATCTGTGAACCTAAGCAGAGGCTCATCAGTTTGAGGCTTTCAACCAGGTCACCTGCACTTCTTGAAGATAGCTGCATGGAATTGCCAGACCCAGCACATCTACGGGTAGATCCTGAATTATTATTCGTGCTTCCACTAGAACTACCAGAAGGACTTCCACTCCCTTTACTGTTATCACCAGGGCTTGTTTTGTCTACCCCTCCATTCCCATTGCTTGGCTTTCCTTGTCCACTGCCATCTCCCTGATTGCCAGGGGGGCCTTCACTACTATCCCGTCTATGCCAGGAGTAAGTAAAGCCACTGTCTTTATCAAGACGCCGTCTGCTTTCTGAATCATCATCGCTTGTTTCAGAGCTACTGCAACTTGATCCCCGACCTTGGCTTTTCCTTCTGTGGTAACGTTTGTGCACAGTGCTGGGTGAAGCAATATTCATCTTTAGCCTGCTAAGTTTGGGTGGCAAGTTCTCATCCATATCAAACTCATCATCAGATTCCCCTTCCTCAAAGATCTGATTGAGGACTGGGGCACTTTTCCGGGAAGTAAGGCGGTTTGTAACTGATGGTTTCCGACGTAAAACAACTTGAGTTGAAAGGGAAACTGTTTTTTTATCTTCTTCATCCTCCTCCTCATCTTCTTCAACCCTAAACAAGCACTTCCGGCCACTAGTTGTAGGCTTTAAACTCACTGAAGGAACAACTGAAAGTGCTGGTCCAGCTAATTCAGGAATATCCTCTTTCTTTGTTGAATCGTTAAGTGCTTTACTCCTGTGACCATTAAGAACATTCTCAGCAGTGCGAGCTGGAGACTGAGGAACAGTTCCATGGGACAGAGGAGAAGCTGTAAGGTCGTCATCTAGATCTTGAGGAACATCAATTTTTGTTGGCCATGATTGCCTGTAGGAATAATTAAAAAAACAAAACAAAAGTCAAAACCGGGAACTAGGCATACACGGGGGATCCATTCCAGACCTCCCTACATAAGCCAAAAAACATATAAGCTCAAGTCCCACTCAATTAAATGCGGCTCGTGCGCACAGTGTGGGAGGGCGCGTGTGCCACTTTCCCATCATGCGATTTCCACTTAAGCAGGAAGCCGCATATGGGGTGCCCGCCTATAGCACAGGAGCACTGTACTTGCAATTTTAGTAAATTTAGAAGGCAGACAAAAACATTTAAATCAAAATGTATTCACTCAAAATCGATTTGTTACTTTGAAAGACAAAATAGTAAAAATTGAAATGCATTTTTAAAATTGACCAAGAATTACAGTTCCACACATTTGCTTGGCTCCAAGGAGGTAAACAAATTGTTCTGTCAGACTGCAGGACAATAGTTACTTTGGGCTCAGCTTTTTCAACTCTCAAACCAATGGCAAAACTTTTTTAATATGTTTGTACTGAGAAACACACACACCAACTTTTTGAAAAAGCAAACGATCTGCATCTTTGGGAAGAGTGTGTTTCACATGAATATGCAGCAATACTTGGTGAGAAAGGGCTAACCTCTTCTCTCAGAAACTCTTAACAGCTCCCCACCCCAATTCTTCCCTGCTGGTCACTTTTTGAGAAGTAAGACAGGCAGCCTGCCCCAAATATGGATTTCAAATACACACCATGTCACATTTGGTTTGTCAGTTCCTTTCTTTGAGACTTCCATTTCTTAAAATAAGCTTACTTGCTATTTATAGCCTCACTGATGTAGCATTTCAACCACAGTAACATCTTCCTGTCCTGTATGTACTTCTATTCTGCAGTATACCTTGTTATTTTAGCCTCCATTATAGTGGCTTTAAATAGCAATCAATTTTCCAGAAGGGACCCTCCTAATTATACCTTTTAGCTTCTTTTAACTATTCTGTTTCTTTCTTTTTTAAAAAACTGTATTGTACTTTCTAGTCAATTTATTTTACATTTTCATATAGCTCCTGGTCTTTTACCAAAAGTTACATAAAACTACTGGACTAAATCCTATCAGACCTAACTGGCATGCATAGAATAGAAGTGAGGGGTGATAGGAACTATAATCCAGCAAATAGAGAGACACATGTTTCCTATTCCTATCCTAAAGACTGTGTATGTAATGCTCCACATTCTGTAGTTAAAAAGTTAATGACATTGCAAAACACATATTTCATCTATGAATTCACATCTGACTTGAATACTCTGAGGAAAAATGACTGCTAAACTAAAATGTAGATGTAATACATCCACTTCCACAGGTTTCTTCAGTCACGAATTCCTGATAGTTATTCCCAATACTTCTTACTTTGTGAAGATTGTCCCAGTTAATCCAGAAGAAACGTCTTCCACCACAAACAATCTGCACAAGGCTTACCGTGCTTCATTCAGTGTTGAGAATCATGAGCTTGTCCAAATGAACCAGGAAGCTCATGACTTGTTTTGTTTCAACAGCTTCACTGACTGTAGGTCTTTTACCAGGAACAATCCTTTTAAAGCCTTACATAGCTTATGTTTATACTATCTGAAGGATCATATGAACCTGTCTGGGCTCTGCGGACTTGGAGACAGGCCCTGCTCTTGGTTCCACAATCCCCACAGGGATATTTGGTAGGGATGTGGGAGAGAGTCTTCACAGTGGCTGGGCCCTAGGCTGTGGAACTTCCTTTCAAAGGAGGACAAACTGTCTCCTCCTTTGTTTCTTCCACCCACAAAAAAGGACCTTTTAATACCAGTAGGATCTCAGCAATTACTGTGTTTCCCCGAAAATAAGACACTGTCTTATATTTATTTTCCCTGAATAAGACACAATGGCTTATTTTTAGGGATGTCTTATTTTTATTAAGTATGGTACAACAATCTATATTTATTCAAATATAGTTAAGTCATCTTCTGAAACATCATCATAACTCTTCAAACCCAGAATTGCATCCTGAATTTCTTGCAACTCCATTTCCTTTAGAACCAGTGGCCTCAATCTTCCCACTCCCTTCCCTTACGTTCTGCGCTGGGCCTATCACTATGTCTTATTTTCGGGGTATGGCTTATATTGCACAAATGCTTACAAATCCTGCTACGGTTTATTTTATGGGTATGTATTATTCTCAAGGAAACAGAATAGTTGCCTATTGAGGAAAGGATTTTATGGATTAGTGGTGTGCTTACCCTTCTTTTTAAATTATTTTTTAAATTCATTGTATTTTGAGGTTATAGATTGTTTTTTAGCCTGTGCTTTAACACTGCATATAGGTAAAGTGTAAGCAAGGACTACAAAACCTATTTAGCTTTCTTTTGCTTAGTGTTGGTAATTCTGCCTGCTCTCTATCTCTGGAACAGAGAAGAGATTCTGCAAGAATTTAAAAACTGACTCATTGTCTGAAATAGTTATAGTCTTCATAGGGGCAAGAGGAAGTTTTAGTAGTGCCTCTCTATTGCCACCTAAAACTGAGGATTCAGTGATAAAAAGGCTGAGACCATCAATATCACCACAAGAGAAAAAAGAATTTATAAAAGAGGTTGGTCACATTTCATGGTTAAAAACCTGTTCCTAATCATGATTCATTATTGACAAGCTACAATGCAAGCAATGCATATTAACTTCACCTCATAACTTAGTTAAAACCTACAGGTATAAAATTATAAGGAAAAAGATAACAGATATTTTTAAAAAATATCAAATGAATAATCATATTCAATAGAATTTGAATACTTTTAATACTCACCTAAACTGAGCTTTGATATTGCTTGGGCTTGCTGATCTCGTTTGTATTTCTTTTTCCTGTTTCTCTCTTAAAATTCGCTCTGCTAGTAAGAAGTAGGTAGCAGTGATATGATTGTATTTGTTAGTTTCAAGAGCCCTGAAGGAAATAAAATTAAAATGGAATATATCATACATCCATGGTTTTCTGAAACTGGACATAAGGCCAACAAAATTTACAATGCTCCTTTAAAAATACCCAAAGATGCCTTGAAGCAGAAATTAGTGCTTTTGACATCTTGATAAATGGCTTTTACCTTACTAAGAATTGTGCAACATAACACAATTGGCAAGTTCAGTATTCACACTACACTATATTAAGAAAAGCATCCAAACACTCAGTTTTTTTCCTGGATTACAGCAATTTGTTGGATTCAAATCTCTGCTTTAGTAAATGTTCAAGCACTTCCTTGACTGTTCCTCTGGGGTCATCTTTAGGAGTTTCCTCTTATTCTCCCCCTCTCCCTCAAATTGTGGTGGCACTACTGCTATCCTGCTCTACTGAGGCCAACATCAAACAAGGAAGGAAGAGAGGACACAAATAAATTAATGAACAAAGCACACAGTAGTTTCAAATGCAAATACTGGAGAACACTTCTGTGTTCTCTTTTCATTTTCAGCCAAAAGCAATGAAACTAAATGCCAACTATTTAATCTGGATGAAATGAAGGTAACATTCTCCAGAGTTGAAACAGTCTTCCTCATGATGGTTCAAGGTTAGAAGCAGAACAAACATTTTCTGACTGGGACAACCTCTGTCCATTTCTATATAGAAAGACACCCAGGTGAAGAACAGGTCACTGAGCAATGAAGATCATCCCAAATAGCATATTACACTTTTTCTTTTTCTTTCTAGAAATCAGATTTGGCATGTCAAACAAGCCTGCTCCCACTGCTCAATGGCCTTAAAAATTTACCTTTAACACTGAGTCAGAAAGCTGCTCATCTGCTAAAATGGACTCCTTAATATAAGTTAGACCTCAATCATTAGGCATAATACAAAACAACCAATAAAACCTTCCACTCATATTATTTGAAGAATTTAACACTTGTCAATTCAGTGACTTGGCTTGTGACATAACTGCAACCAATACTGCTACATCCACTCTCTAGCAACTTAACATACTCATGAATATAGATTATAATTAGATACAGTCAGCCCTTTTTATACACGGACTTCTTATACACAAGCATCCACAGTTTGAAAATGTTTTTAAAAAGTATAAAGTTCAAATATCAAACCTTGATTTTCCATTTTTTTATAAGGGACACCATTTTGTTATGTCATTATATTTAATGGGACTTGAGCATCTACGGATTTTGTTATCTCAAACCCAGTGTATAACAAGGGTCCACTGTATAATGTTTAAAAGAGAAGAGTCTTTACAGGAAGGAGTCATGCAGTTATATAATGGAAATATCAGTCTTCCAGATATCTACTTCCCTTGCACAATTCTCTGGATTATAGAAGAGAACATGACACAAAGAAAGGTGGGTCACACAAGGCAAGGTACCACAGTCTCCTAACTTGCAGACACTTGAGCTGAAACTCCATATTCCTCCCACTCAGTTTCAAATAGGGAAAAGGGCACTACACAAAAAGCAGTAAGAGAAAAAACCCATTGGATAGAAGCAGTATGAATAACTATGACTATTGTATTATTCCTTACTGTTGGTCCCCTACCTTCAACAAGTTATCAATAGTCTGTAGTCTATTTTTCTGAACTAATTGTTTTATAAGCCACTTTATAGACTAATGTGGAAAAGTAATATAGAAATACATAAAACTGTTGTGGACATGTAGATTTTTCTCTGAATTTGAGGGGAGAAACCAGGAGAGGTCTATTGCCTTCATGCTCTGCTTTATTAACTGTTTGATAATTACTGGAAATTAAATAAATTACTTTGACACTGGCCTCAGTAGTAAGGCTCTTCTTACCATCTAAACAGAAAATCATTCACTTATAACAAAACCTGAATAACTGCGATCTAAAAACTGTTTAAAATGGTAGCTTACTCGACTATGGTATCTCTGTCCGCGATATCTCCAAGAACCATTCGCTGTATGATGCTATTGTGCTCTTCCTCTGAAAGATTTTTGTACGAAACTAGAGGAATGTTGTATTTTGTTGCAGGTGATGGATCAACTCCCTGTAGCCAAGGATGGTTTTCAATTTCTTCTAAAGATGCTCTTCGTTTTGGGTCTCTTTGCAGCATTCGTGTAATTAAACTAGGATTTAAAAAATAGCTCCATAAGCATATTAGCATCATTACTCCCAAAGCTGCCTTTTCCATACATCCTAGATTAGGTACTTCGTTGATGTACAAGGCTGCCCCATATTGCTCCTTGATAGAAATCTAAAGAATACCATTCTCTGTACTTAAAGCTAAGCTGCTACATCAAAATATAAATTCATTTGAAAATGTGGATGTATTTAATGTTTAAAGGTAAGCTAACATTGTTATCTACCATAAAAATATTTTGATTTGTCTGTCAATGCCCATTTGATGCTCCTTATACATAAAAAGAGCAGCACAGGGACAAAAGTAAATATATGGCATATAGTGAGGGGCAACACCATGGAAACCTACAACAAAGGGCTCTGATGCAGATATAGACTTACAGGCCTTTTAATACTTTACACTCATTAGTTTTTCAAATGAGTAATGGAACTGCATTGTGACTGGCCCTGAATATGTTACTTAGAAAAGCAACCTGAATTATAGCAAATGCAAAACTACATCCTTCATTCCAGACAATGCAATTTTTATTTAGCACAATTAGGTTCTTAAAGCATATATTCTGACATTATTCCTCAATGAAAATCTCAATAAAACAGAGTAATGTTTATAGTCTCTCTGGTTTCCAGCCACCAAGGAATTCTTGGGTTTCACTGCAACAATCAAATCCATACCTTCCCAACTGGCTCTCTGCTCTGAATAAGTTGTCCCTCCCAGTAAAAGATCTATACATGAACACTTAATTAAATTTTAAAGGGTTTATAAGCAAATATTTTCAAGAGTAAAGATGAAACATAGTCCCCCCCCCCCCCCGTCCTCCAAGGAGATCAAGACAGGATATTCGCGCGCGCACACAATTTATACAGTCAATAACTCTGTGGGATAGGTCAAACTGAAAGGCAGTGTCATTGTGCCCCAGCCCTATGCATTCCACCACATTTTTTACTCAATTGTTAGCACTCTAATTTTAATTTCAAAACATTTTGTAGAAAGTTTGACTTACTCTTTACATTCTTTAGACACTCGAGATGGCACCGTGTATTTACAGTCCATTATCATAGTCAAAGTTTCACTGTCATTTGCTTCTTGGAAGGGTGGCTGTCCACACACCAACATGTAAAGAATAACTCCCAAGCTCCATATATCTGAGAGAGGGGAAGGAAATATAAGGAATGTTAATATTTAGTTTACTATAACTGTATATGTAAATCACTGGAGAGTCACTACTCTACTCAAAAGACAAAAATGCAATAGACTGATCAATTTTTTAAAATTATTCACAACTGGGGAGCTAGTGACATAAATGGAAAGAGATTTAAAGGTTTGTTTCTATCCAAGAATAGTATCTGCAAGATGTACTCCCAATTAACCAGATCCCAAATTAGAAGACATCTGTCCCAGACACTGGAGAGCCCACTGCCAGACTCAAAAGACACATTAGACTGATCAATAATTTGACATAGTACTAGATAGCATCATGCATTCAGTTAAAAATGGAAAAGGATTCAGATCAAAATTAAATCTATGGGGCTAAACAGATGGGCAGGAAAAAGTGGCTTGAAGCTGCCTTTTCTGAAGCCACACTGAAACCCCACCAACCGCACTGCCAGCTCCCAAGGCAGCTGGAGTGCCCATGTCATGACCACATGATATGGCTTCAAGCCAGGAAGAAGCAGAAAAAAGCTGCTTCTTTTTGAAATGGCTTTTCTCTGCATAAGGCATCTAGAGGGCACTTTCCTGCTGGCTTTAAGGCATGTGTCATCTAAACGCCACACCTTCAAGTCAGCCCGAAAGCACCTCTTTTTGCCTCTCTGTTTAGCCCCTATGTTACAGGGATGCAGGTTTTTTTTAAGTGTTAATGGTATGAATTATCTGTATTTCAAAAAACACTTCCTTGTTACATCCTGCAGCACACTAACCTCAAAAAATTTTATTTTTTGCTTGAAGACAAAAATAAGAACTATATTAAATTGCTGAAGAATCTGATACAATTTAAGTAGCCTCCAAATTTCAGAAGGAGAAGACATTTCACAGGAAAGGAGAAAGGAGGAAATGCATGCAACTGTTGCCAGACATGAAGCACTTTCCTGCACAACTTCACACACATGGAAATGAACTGTCACCATATTTTCATGAGAAATTTAATTAAAGTTGCATCAAATTTTTAAAAATCAGCTGTGTTAATGGGATTTCTTTACTGTGTTAACTAATAGTTTTGTATGGGGAAAGGAGTTGGGGAGCAATTTAGTTTAATGTAGAGTTATGTTTATGAGTATTTTTCTTGCATGGTTTTTGTATGGATTTTATGTTTGAAAATTTAATTAAAAGATTTGAAACTTTAAAAAAAGATGCAAGTATCTAAGTGTCAACCTGAAAGTGGATTTGAAATTCTGTCAAACATCTTTAAAAACAGGGACCAAAAGATAGCTGCACTAGAAAAGCCAGCAATTTCAAAAAAATAAAGTATGTATTTTAAAATGGGATTTAGCTGTTCAAGACTAACAGGTTGTATAATTTTCAATGATGACACAAAAAAAGAATGCGGTCCTGTTCACTACTGGAAGTGGTGCTGCTCAGTACCTACGTACCTTCAAATGCTGTTGAAACACACAGATTGGGAAAGAGCTGTTTTGAGCAGGATTCTTAGAACCATGACAACCAAGCAGTGTACATGCAGCCTTCTTACATAACATCAAGTCACTACCATGGAAACCAGGAGACGTCACTGACTGCTCCTGCCATGCTTGTCATAAATCTAGAGAGCAGAGAGCACTAAAGCCACACTCGTATTTATATGGTGATGCTGTTAGGTGCCTTCAAGTCGTTGCCAACTTATGGCAACTCTAAGGCAAACCTGTCATAAGGTTTTCTTGGCAAGATTTGTTCAGAGGAGGTTTTGTCCTTGCCTTTCTCTGAAGATGAGAACATGTGACTTGCCCAAGGTCAACCAGTAGGTTTCTATGGCCAAGCAGGGATTTGAAACCAGAGTTATAGTCCAATGCTCAGACTGCTACACCGTGTTGGTCTTCACGTACTTATATGTGCAGGCTACAAAAAAAAGGGGTAGCTAAGATCTTCTCAAAATGTAATTGCACACAAAAATGTAAACTATTCCACTACAGAGCCCAAGTAATTCACAGTGCAGGGCCAAACTGCATCTTTTATAAAGGTTGCTAGTCAGCTGTAATTTCCACTGTGTTTTGAAATTTACAGGACCACAAAAGATACATGCTTTCTCAGTTTCCAGAGCTCTAAAACCAAAGATAGGAAGATAGCCAAAAGTGAATAAATTGCATTATCCCTGTGAGTCGCAAGAAGTAGAAGCTTGCTAGTGATCTTGCAAACTCAACAGTTGTTTTGTTAGATACACCCTTGGGACTATTCTAAAGGTTTTTTTCTCCCTAACCTAGCAGAGTAAACATTCCCAGTAAAATTTTTCAGAGACAATTTGTAAATAACACTCTCACAATAGGCTTGTTCATTGATCTTTCCTATAAATCCAATGCATGTTTTAATATCATACAAAAATTATCCATGTTAGCTAGAATGCATCTTTGAACAACCAGTATATCCCACAATTCAACTAGCAAAGGTTAACCCTCCACATTATTGACTCCCACATGTTCCACAATAGGAAATGAAGCAAAAGCTCATTCTCAAACCCACCCATCCCTCAGCCTCACCCTCCATAAAGGTTCGTCATACTAGTCTTATTTGACTTCTACTGACCTAGAATCAGTAGAGTTGGCATTCTTATCAGAAAACTTCAAAGGAAGCTTGGTTCTTGGGACACCTGAGCATGTGTACAGGGTTTCCCAGTACCATTTATAGAATCACATAATCATAGAGTTGGAAGAGAGCACAACTCCTGCCAAGCAGAAATCATTGTCAAAGCATCTCTGACAGATGGCCATCTAGCCCCTGTTTAACGACCTCTAAGGAAGGAGACTCCACTAAACTCCAAGGAAGGAGTTTGTTCCACTGTCGAACAGCCCTTACTGTCAGGAAGTTCCTCCTAATGTTGAGGTGGAATCTCTTTGCCTGCAGCTTTCATCCAGTGTTCTGGGTCCTGTTCTATTGAGCAGCAGAAAACAAACTTGCTCCATTTCAATATGACACCCCTTCAAATATTTAAACAGGGATATCATATCACCTCTTAACCTTCTGTTCTCCAGGTTAAACATACCCAACTCCCTCGCAAGACATGGCTTCTAGACCCTTCACCATTTTGGTTGCCCTCCTTTGGACACATTCCTGCTTCTCAACATCCTTTTTGAACTGTGGTGCCCAGAACTGGACACATTATTCTAGGTGAGGGTGACCAAGGCAGAATAGAGTGGCACTATTACTTCCCTTGATCTAGACACTATGCTTCTATTGATGCAGCCTAGAATTGCATTGGCCTTTTTAGCTGCCACGTCACACTGTTGACTCATGTTCAACTTGTGGTCTATTAGGACTCCTAGATCTCTTTCACATGTAGTCTCATTCAGCCAAGTGTCCCCCATCCTATATTTATGTATTTCATTTCTATGTGTTGAAATTCATTTTGTTATCTTTGGCCCAGCTTTCTAATCTATTAAGGTCACTTTGCATTATTCCTCCTAATTTGGTGTCATCTACAACTTTGATAAGCATGCCCCCTATTCTTTCATCTAAGTCATTGATAAAGGTGTTGAATAACACTGGGCCCAGGACAGAACCCTGTGGCACCCCACTGGTGCCTTCTCCTCAGGATGAAAAGGAGCGATTGCTGAAGCCTTTTTAGGTTTGGCCAGTCAACCAATTACAAATCCATTTAACGATTGCACTGCATAACCCACATTTTACTAGCTTGTTTGCAAGAATAGACACGTATTCATAGACACACATTCCCTATTTCCCTTGAAAACTGAAATATAGTAAACAAGGTAGGGTGAAGACAGTAGTTCCATGTAAACTAGGAAGCACTAGTTGATAGTGGAGAGAGAATGGTGAACATGGATGCTAGTGTTTGGTACTGCCGGTGTGGGCAGTCTCTGGGCTTGTGTGGTCTTATCTACTTTGTTTCTTTGCTAGGATCATAGAGGCTATTACTTAAGCACAGGTATAAAATGGTGGTCCAGGCAGGGAGTGAAACTCATTTACCTACTGCACCATGCAAGATTACACAGGGATGACCTGTACATGACAATTTAAACCTACATCTGAGTTACTACAGGTTAGAAACTTTAAAGTCTAATTTGGGGTACTAGGGAAGCCATTTCTATTACTGCTACATCTGCAGCTAGTTTTACACCACTGTGAGTCAAAATCATCTACTGATCTACTGGAAGTCGTTTAATTTCCCTGTAGATCTAGCCTTACCATCTGCTCACCACTATTCAATAGGATAGAGTTGCTACCTACTACAAGAACATGGTACAAATATATTAAGAAGGCTGCATATTAAAACAGGCACAGAGAAGTTTTTCTTCTACTTAATGCATACCCAGGGAGTATAAAAAATAAATTACTCATTTCAACTATTAAGTAGTGAGTCTCAAACCAAATATTGAGTAGTTGTTTTTCAGGAAAATTGTGCTTTTTAATATGAACACTTGAGCTTATGCTAGGTATTCCCTTAATACAAAAGGACATCCCATCCCAGAGTCGGAATGGGGCTCACAGGCCACTGAGTCGAGCCCCTTGCTCAGTGAAGAAACTCCAGCTAGCGCATCCAGAACAGATAGCTGTACAGCCTCTTTATGAAGATGTTACCACCTCTCTGAGTAAATGATTCCATTCCATTGCCCCCTACTGATATTGATAATCCCCATCCGCCCCAAGAAGATACTTCTCTTGCCTCAAATTTACTGTATCTTTAATTTTAGTCAATCTTATACTTTAAAAATGTAAATTTATATTGTTGCTTAATTTTTTTCCCTTTTTTACTGTTATTGTCTTATTGTTGTTAGCTGTTATTTTTATGATTGGGAGGAGGGTTGGGGGAGGGAATTATTTTAAAATGTGAATTTTATATTATATTGTATTTAATTGTAAATCTGCTGTAATCCGCCTGGATTCCTCAGGAAAAGGCAGAATATAAATAAGCTTTTTCATCATCATCATCATCTTTTGTGGCCCTTCTCTGAACCTGCTCTAACTTATCTATAGCCTTCTTAAAATGAAGCACTTCGAATTGAACTCAGTACTCCAAGTGAGGCCCAACTAATACACAATAGACTGGGACTATTACTTTTCTTGTCTTGGAAACTACAGTTCTATTAAATGAAGGCTAAAACATTATTTGCCTTGTGGAGTCAAAGGCTTTCATGGCCGGCATCCATAGTTTTTGTGGCTTTTTCAGGCTACGTGGCCATGTTCTTGAAGAGTTATTCCTGATGTTTCACCAGCAGCTGTGGCTGGCATCTTCAGAGAATTCTCTAAAGATGCCAGCCACAGATGCTGGTGAAACATCGGGAATAACTCTTCAAGAACATGGCCACATAGCCTGAAAAACCCACAAAAAACTATTAATTGTCTTCTTTGCTGCAGCATCACACTGTTGGGCCTTGTTCATTTTACCAACAATAATCCCACAGTCTTGTTCACGTGGAGCTTGCCAATCCAATTTCTGTTCATTTGGTTTCTGTGGCCTAAATGTAGCATGTTGCATTTGTGTCTGTTTAATCTCATTCTATTAGTTTCAACCCATTTTTCTAGTTTATCAGGGTCATTTTAAATTCTATTCCTATGTTCTAATGTGTTAACTACCCCTTCTAGTTTTGTATCATCTGCAAATTTGATCATTAGGACTGTTTTCCGCTGGTGGATTTATACAAGAAAAACTCTTTATTCCATTGAATTCTAACTTTATTAACGTCAAATTCTGTACTTTATAACCATCCAGCTACACTTGTCATTTA
This sequence comes from Sceloporus undulatus, assembly GCF_019175285.1. Taxonomy (NCBI): domain Eukaryota; kingdom Metazoa; phylum Chordata; class Lepidosauria; order Squamata; family Phrynosomatidae; genus Sceloporus; species Sceloporus undulatus. Next base: position 52,938,297 of record NC_056527.1, read on the forward strand.
ATGAATCCAAAACACCATTTTATAGAACTTATAGAACTTTATAGAGAGCACTACAGACAGACAATCTAAGTCAGCTGCAACAGATATCACTGTACCTTTAGACATCTTCCCACAATCAACCCTACCCACATCCGCCTTAGTGTTCTGTACATTCTGATTATGTTCTCACTCTTTCCTGCCCCTGCCCCTTCTGGCTTAGAGGATGACGCCTGAAGCAGCGGATTTCCTGTCTGAGCTGCTAGTGCAGAGTGCTTGGTCTGCAAGAATTAAGTCAAGTGTTATGCCCCTGATAACAGTGTAGGTATAATCAAGGAAACTAGTAGCACTGCAAAAATTCAGACATGAAGGGAGAAAAACAAGAGATCCAAGACGACATAATCAAAATAGGATGCTGACTGAAAAATAAAACATAGCAGTCTTGATCAACAACCCTCACACCATCCCTCAGGTTCACCACAATGCAATTTGGTACGGTAACACTTGATTTGGCTTGTACATACAAGGAATTGTCTCTACATGAATGAAAATGTATTTTCCCCTCTACTGTCAAACTAAAAACCTGAATTTACTGTTGAACCAAGAGGTTTTCTACTACATAGTTTGGACATGCATTACAAATCAAAGCACTCTGAAAAGCATCAAGAGCTTGGGGTCATTCACTCATTTACTTTCATATTTGAAACCTCTCTCCTGGCATGGAATATTCACATTCATTCTGGAGCCGCTGAATGAAGTTTTATTATAATTTAATGAAGCAATTAGAGTACACAGTGAACTGGATCCAATGCTTAATACTGAAAAGGTTACAGGGCGGTTTTAAAACTGATCCCTTGGGGGGAAAGTGGACATAAGATGGAGAATAACCCTATGATATGAAGGTGTAAATGTTCTAATAATACAAATAGGAACATGGTAGAACTAAGCAACAAGTTTAGGGCTTGACAGCTTGTCACAGAAGTCAAAGCACAGAGTGCAGAGAACCAGTGAGATACAACTATATCTAAATAAAACTCTACAAGGAAGGAACAGAAAGGTATAATGGGGGTAGTGTCACTCTCTGTGCCAGGGAGAATTCAACCAGAAATCTCAAAAGCAGCGAATTTCTTCACAGATTTGTTGTGCTTCCTAATGGCTTCAATAGTAAATTAGAACAGGGACATATTGGCCCTAAACAAAATTCTCAGGGTTATAAAAAATAATAATCTCCTGAACAAATTCTTAAGGGTGTTCTCCTTCGCAGAAAACACAATCAAAATATCCTCAGAAGAAAGTATTGTAGTAATGGATGGATTTCAATTATCTACACACATATTTGATAAATAATCTTGTTTCCTGTATCAGTGCGGTGTAGTGGTTTCAGCACTGGATTACAACTTTGGAAAGCAGGATTCAAATCCCTGCCCAGCTATGGAAACCCACTGCATGACCTTGGATAAGTCGCACATACTTAGTCTCATAGGGAGGCAAAGACAAACCTCTTCTGTACAAATCTTGTCAAGAAAACCCCATGACAGAATCGTTTTAGGGTCACCCTAACTCCTAAATAACTTCAAAACACACAACAACAACAATCTTGTTTCCCAGCAACTAGGGTTCAGAGGAATTCTGCCTCCAGTCCTAGAAATATCACATGTACTGCATGACAGTAGCCATTTACAGCTTTAGCTTCTATATATTTGTTCTAACTGCCCTTTAAAGCAATTTAAAACAGGTGGTCATCACAACACTGTGGTAGTGAATTGCACTCTCTGTGATCTGTGAAGAAGTACTTGCTTTCGTCTACCCTGAATATTTCAAAATTCAACTTCATTAGAGCATCTTGGGTATAGAATTAAAATAGAGAAACTTCTTTTTTCTCTACACCAATATAGCCCAATCTGTGGTCCTCCAGATACTGCTGAGCAGCAATTTTCATCAGCCCTAGTAAGCCCAACCAATGAGGTATGACTGCAACAGCTCCAGCCCATCGTAACTTCTGCACCTTTCTCAGCTAAGAGTGGTTGCTTTTGTCAAAAGCTCTGTGAAAAGCCTTCTGAACATTATATACACAACATATATGAATAACAAGGAATACTGATCCACCCTGTGCTGGCTAAGTCATAAAAGAATTGCAAGCCTACAACATCTGGGGCAGCCATATTATTATTTACCCTGTACTTGCTCATTGACTTTTATCTGAAGTTAACAAGACAGGATTTCTCTTCAGCAGAGCCATGCTGGTTCTTCTTCTACTATACATTACTTTACTATATACTTGTTAACAATATACTTGTTAACAATCTTTAATCATGTTTTCATGAATTTAATAATGTTCTTCACCAATTTACTCAGTACAGAAGTTAAGCATATCAGCTCCAAATAAGTTAGACCCACTTTAGATAAAGTATTACAGTGGCTGCTTTCCACTTCTGTGGTACAAAGGCCAATCTTAGATACATATCTAATATTTTTGTTAGATGAATGATTTCACACTTATGTACTTCTAAACATTGGAGTCATCACAAGTAGGTGTTGTTGTTTTTTAAATTTGTCCATAAGGCCTAGAATGTCATCATTATTTGTCTCAGCTGCTCAAGTTCCACTCCTGGAAAACTTAGTTGCCCTACAACATCTTCCACATGGGATGGGAACTGAGAGTGGCAAATGAGTTCAGGTGGAAAGGCTACTTTGTTTTACACTGTATTGTGTATGGAATTGTAATGTTAGATTATTTAACTTCTGTGTTATATTATGCAATTTAACTGTTTTGTTTCCCTCTGCACCTGGATATCTTCATTTAAGAATTAATGAGGAGAGTTAGTCACCCAGTACAAAACTGAACCCACAAATAAACATATCTGCCTATTCAGAATAAAAATCACCTTGGGGCCTGAAAACCAAACTCAGGAAGGGGATTTTAAGGAGAAAAGGACAAGATGAGTGAAAGGAGCCAAGGGCTGGATCCATGAGACCAACCTGAAAAGATCCATCATAGTGCTCTACTTCTGGCGTGTTTAGGAAATATTTAATTGGCAGTCTTAATAGTTTGGGCCATATGCTCCTCAAATTCGTTTTTTAAGATGGTTATTATCACTGTCTGCTTACACCAAGGGGCAACTGTGTTCTTTATCTGGGTAAGGCTTCTATTTTCTGAAGGTATCCTTGTTGTCTCTTCCCATTAACTATGCAATCATCCATTTCGATTTGGCAATACCTCTCCTGATCTATAAATATACAGTTACACCTCAATTAATGAAGTAGATGAGTTCCTGGGTATTACTTCTTTAAGAGAAAATTTGGTATCAAAGGTAGGTATAGCATGGAAATAATAGGGATAGGTTTCTACACCACAAAAAAGAGCAACTATTTTTCTCAGTTATTTATTTTGTATGGAACAGTCTTGAACTTGATGGGTTATATTTATCAACTGGCAAATGAATCAGAATGGGAAACTACCATGTCTACATGCCCACCCACCCCCAGGCTTCTAGTAGGCCACTATGAAAAATAAGAAAGTTGATCAAACAAGCCTTTGGGTCCAGTCCAACACAGCTCTTATATCTTAATCACTATGCACTATGTTCTCTACCAAAGTAAGGGGCCAGTGGCTTCACAAGAGACGCAGACATCTTTGATCCCAAGATGAGTTACTTTACTACTGCTAATGGCTAACTTTTCCTGTCCTTTGTCTTGCTTTTCATATAATCAACACTGAGATCTTTTCTCTTTTGTCATTTTCAAAATTATGCCCATGTTCTTTCACAACACACTCTGCTCACTTTCATCCAAGGTGTTTTATTTAAATTCTCTAAATATACTAAGGATATTCACAATAAAATATGAGAATAATGTGGTGAGAAACACTGACACTTAAAACTGCCAATAAGTTAAAGCATACCTTCAGAGTAGTACTTACTACTTCAAAGTACTTTCTCAATCAGTCAGAGGCTTCCTCATAAATATAATGCAGTCAATTGATTCTTCCCACAATAATTGACTATTCTTTACCACAAAACACATTATCTTTAGTGCAGGAATCTCCAGCTCTTCCTACACCTTCAAAGCTACATCTCTAACTGGCTGCTTCTATCTCCATGTCAAAAAGGAAGAATTTTAAAAATATATTTAGATCCCTAAAAATCTTTCCTACATCTGCAGAGATAAACTGTGAAACACTAGAACAATAAAATCAATTCAATGTATTATTAATTCAACTACAATTTAAATCTGCCCATTGAATAAGCTCACCAATCAATAGTGAACTCAAGACTCATGTTCCACTCTAATTCTATTATTTTAAAAGCCTGATCTAGGAACCTCCCCTGAAGCCTCCAGACTACTTTCAATGTTTTTTCAGATGAGAATTCATTCAGCAAACAAATACCATTTTGAGCAATGGTATAATGCAAAACACCTCCCAATACACTCTCTAAACAACAAAAATTGGTCCAAAACCTGGAAATGAAAACCAAGTAGTAATATTATTTCCAGGATTCATTTTTAGTTAAAAAATTGTCATCTCTTGTACTATATGAGCAAAATGTTTTTACATTAGTGTTGACCTGTGCATGGAGATTGTGATAACTTTGGGGGGGGGGGGACACATTCCTGGCATTAACTGTTTATAGAATAATTCAGGCAGAAGAAGTAAGTTGTGGTGAGTTTCTGTTCTGTATTTATCACCCCCCCCCCCCATTAAAAAATCAGTCTGTTGTATACAGGCCTTTTCTTTACCGTTTCTCCACTCCCTCTTCTTTTTCTTCATCTTTAAAATAACTTTTTAAAACACATTCTCACAACTATCTTCCCTATACAGTTCAACTACTGTAGTTCATAACAGTGGCTCATTTCTGTTTATTTGAAAAAAAGCATTTGTTTATGATGTGGGCTAGGACAATATGGTACCATAAGCCAAATGATTATTGCACTTTCCAGAAAGATAAATTTCAGCTTCCTGTCATTGTATGAAGAGTACAAAAATAAAGCAGAAGCTTTTGAAGAGGAAGGAGAGCATGACAATTCCAAACTAAAAGTACACCTAGAAACAAGAAAAAGTCAGAGGTGGGTGAAATCAGACACATGCAGAGTTAACATCCAATCCCAGCTCATGGCAGAAGCAGATGTTCTCCAATAAGTCAAAATGAGCTGCCTTTATGCCACTAAAGCGATTCTAAAGTCATGAGAAAAATGTAACAGCATTTGGATGGGAAGCAACAAGAAGAGACATTAAGCCCTAGTGAACAGTGTGGTACAAATTGCTCACAATGACGCTGTCCAGAGAAACCTTACTTCTCCCGCCACTGTAATTATTACATCTATCTTTGCTCCTATATTTGAGGATTCTTGATATAGTTTTTTTTTAAAAAAAACAGCATCATTTAAGGAAGGAAAGACTTATGATTTTCTTGAGAAAGGACTGTGCAAATGCAAACCATCAAGATAGGAAACAGAGCGGCTGCAGAAAGTTATCTTCATTCTAAGAGCAGATCTGAAGGTACAGGCAGAGTAAGTTAACACTTGATAAAACTGTTGTTTGCATTTATCTGCTGTCAGCATAACCAAAAATATTCTGAAACTTTCATGGAAGCAAAGTTGTTTTCACTGTTGAACTATACCAAAAAAAGTCCCTCTTTTTTCAAATGGTGCCACATGTCTAGATCTGGCATTTGTCTGTCAAACACAACTTGTCATGATTTAGGATTAGGACTAATATTAGAGATGCAAATATTCACACCCTCTACATTTGTCACATCAACTTGGTAATTCTTCCAAGTGAGCTGAGCCCACCATTAAGAAGCTCCCATTAATATTTGTTAAGCAGAAAGCACCTATTAATATCAACACTACTACATTAGTATAATTAAGGGTCCTTCTAGAGATCATGATATAATTTATACACCAATTAGACAAGTCTAATAGCTCAATTTAAAAATAAAAGAATTTCTGCAATCAATTTGACTCACCTACTGCAGGTGCATCATACTCATCCCCAAGCAGAATTTCGGGAGCAGAATAGGCAAGAGATCCACAACTTGTTGTAAGTTTCTTGCCAGGCTGAAATTTGTTGCTGAAGCCAAAGTCAGTCAATTTCACAAGTCCTTGCTTTTCAAAGAACACAACATTCTCTGGCTTTAAGTCTCTGTGAACTACATGCAGTTTATGACAGTAGGATATAGCATGAACAATCTGAGCAAAATACTTCTTTGCCAGGTCTTCATTAAGACCTTCTTCATGTTTCATGATGTAATCAAACATATCCCCTCCATCACCAAGTTCTAAGATCAGGTAAAGTTTGGTCTGGGTATCAATAACTTCATACAGACGAACAATGTTAGGATGCTGCACTAGTTTCATGCATCTAACTTCTTGGAAAAGATGTCCTGTGGCCAGAGTATCTAGTTTGGTCTTGTCAATTACTTTCACTGCTACCTTTTCACCTGTAAATACATGTCTAGCAAGTTTGACAACAGCAAAATGCCCTCTACCTAAGGTTTTATCCAAATCATACAATCCAGCAATTTTTCCATCATAACCTCGTTTGAAACCTGCCATGCTTCTCCAAGTATTAATGTTGAAGCTTTTGGAAACTGGTGTCTTCTCATATAAGAATATGAGATGCTCCACCCATTTTCACTGCCAAAGGCACCTGTAAATAAAAAAGAAAGCTATTACAGAATGTGGACATATTTATGGCCAAAATAGTTCCATTAATATAAAGCTATTCTATGGGCTAGAAAAACAATTCACAATATCCCATTCAGATTTGTCGTTCTAAAATATGCACTGGATTTGAAGAAGAGCTTTGAATACACTCAGAACATAGCCATATTAGATAGCTGACATACACACAAACATAAATATTAGCAATAAAAGAAAGAAAGAAAGAAAACAAGATTTAGCTACATGTGTAAGGATTTAAGCTAAACTTTATCTGAAGATTGTCAGTTTGTGTGCCTCAAATATGCATGAAATAGGAAGTATGATGGAACTGCTGAAAGCTGCGTGAGTCCACAAAATACATACCGATATATACTATATTAGGGATGGCAAAAATATCTGATCAATGGTTTAAAATAGTTTCCCAAGCATAATATTGTTATTAATTTTGTGCACAAAACAAAGTTTGAGCACAGTATTTCATAGATGGCCATCCAGCTTCTATTTAACAACCCCCAAAGAAGAAAACTGCACGACTCTCCAATGCAGTGAACCATCAGAAAACAAAGTATCACTTTCACAGCCACCCATGAAAACGTTTTGGATTTTGGAGTATTTCAGAATTCTGAATAAGGGAGACTCAACCTGCATCTCAAAGACAGAACTTGCAAAACCACCTTGCCTAAGGAAACCCTATAAAATTAATGGGGTTGCCATAAGTTGACAGGCAGCTTGGAGGCACATAAACACACATTAGTGAATGCAATGAGCACTTCCTCAGTAACTACAAGAAACATCAACATTCTTGATTTGTGCAGCTACGTATCATGCTACTGATACATCTTCCAGACAAATACAATGATCAGCAGTGTAAATAGAGAATTATAGAAAACTCTAATATTAGGGGCTGAAGTTTCATCATGCCAGTACAAGATTGTAAACAATATTGTTCACCTGCATAAGTCAGTTATCATTTGGAATACTTTCTGAAAGATTTAACAATACTACGGAAGTGTAAGCCAAGGACGAAAATATGTAGTTCTCAAAATCATGTTTGCTTTCTATGCTACAGCACAAATTTATCTCTACTTTAACATACAAAATTAATAAAAAGGTCACACTCTTGAGTTTTAACCACAGTTGTTATATATGTTGTTCTGTAACAACAACTTAAGCTTTTCATGTATCTAATATTAAAAGAAACTTGAAGGAACACAGTCTAATTTTAGACACACAGAGGAATTATAAGAAAACCAAAAATCATTTCACTGCACAACTAGGATTTTGGAACTGCAAACCCAATTACCCTTCCTAAATATCTGCAGTTACCAAAACTTGGGGGTGTGGTGTGTTCAGGTGCTGTACAAGACAGTGGTATTCCAATACTTAGTAATCTGTTGAGCTAGTCAGTTTCCTAGGGTGTTTTTTTTTTTAAAACTTAAAAACACACTTTTCCCACTAAGATGTCACCTGGATATTGTTGAGCTTTAGAAAGCAACAAATGGTATACTTTTACTGCATTTTACAAAATCGTTCTCAGTGTTTCTATCATGCCAACATGCCAGTGTACCACCAATTTTCACAAGAGACAGTGATTACTGACCACTGATGACATTCTATATTCTAATAGCACCAACTCACCATGGAATTAAACATCCTTGATTACATAATCAAGTTCTGCTAACAGGGTATAAAGACTGAAGAAACAGTTTAGCAAAATTAGAAGATGCTGTTCCAAACAATCATCTTATACTGTGATGCTGGAATAGAAAAGCAATGCTTTGTCATATGGTTAAACCACATGTGCATACCTCTTTGGTATTTGTTTCGGTAATGATTTAAATGAGCAGCAAACAGGAACAGATCAAGAGCTGGTATTTTTAAAGGGCAAGGAACAAAACATGCAAACAAAAAGGAATTGAACACATGCAGTTACAGCACAATACAAGGTCTACATTTGGATAAAACACTAAAGCGTGGTTACAAGAAGAAGACCCAGAAAGCTGCACCCTCTTTACATGCCCCTCAGCCCTCTTCTTCTAGTGCAGTTCTGAAGAAGATATTGGAAGCTTTCAAATTTTAGATTAGCTAGTTTAGTTTGGTATCATAACCCTAAAATTTGGTTAATCTTAACTACAGTTAGCTGAAACAATATCACTTATCTCAAACAAAACACAGTTAAAATAAATGAATCTGTTTGTGGTCAGATATCATAGCAAAATGCAGTTAATTAAAAAAAGCTTTCAAAATTCAAAGTTGGGCTAGAGGAGGGAGAAAGTAGGGACTTAGGAGGCAAAGGACTACTGCAGTTCATCGTTATACTAAACTCTGGTTTACTCATTATTACATCTACAGAAAGTTATTCTGTATACTTTGTAAAATGAATGTAAAGCATGATAACTAGATGTCACATTACTGCTACAGAAAGGTTATGCAAGTCTTACTGTATTGAGATAAATTTTTAAAAATCCATATTGAATGAATTAAATTTGAGTATACTAACCTTGGCAGTGCCCTCTCCAGAGGTATCATCTCATCTATGCTTTTCCCATGAAGTTTCAATTTTCCTTCATGTGCACTGAAGGTTCATCTACTGATATTTCCATATCCAGTTCTGAGGACAGTTTTGCATTCTTCTTCCCTTATTTCCTATGGAAAATATATTTAAGTACATTTACTAGAAAATATATGGCCAAAATACTAGAGCAGCTTTCAAAACTTTCTCTCTGCAAAGCTCATTGAAACACTGATATGATTATGTACACACTGATATTCCATAGCTCTCATGGACAAACATTTTAAAAGTGAGGCAAACTAGTACCATATTCCTACTCTAGAGAAGAACTTGCAACAGAGTTTTAGTAACTCCATTGAAGTAAACATAGACTCTGAACAGAATAGCTTTATTCTGAATACATCAGCAAAAAAAGATCTCTGTAAGGCTGATCTCAACATCAGTCTTATAGATATATTTGTTTAGACCAGAGTGGGAAACAGGATGGACAGAGGGTGAGGATGAAATCTTGCCACTAAACCCCCAGGGCCCAGATAGGCCATAGAGCCTCCCAAAATCTGAACTGGAAGTGACCAGAAGTAACTTTTGGTTTCCATTTCTGGAAGGTTTGGGGATGAAGGATTAAAATAAGTAATCTGCTGATTGATTTGGAGTGATTTTCTGTCAGTAATATGTGGTAAGTGAGCCAGCATGGCACAATGGTTTGAATGCTGGACTACAACTCTGGAGAACAGGGTTTGAATCCCCACTCAGCCATAGAAGCCCACTGGATGATCTTGGACAAGTCACACACTCTCAGCGTCAGAGGACAGCAATGGCAAACTCCCTCTGAACAAATCTTGCCAAGAAAACTCTGTGATAGGTTGGCCTTAGGGTCGTCATAAGTTAAAAAATGACTTGAAGTCACACAATAACAAGTACGTCACAAAAAGGCACTGTGGGCCACATGTGACCCTCCAGGAAGCACAAAATATCTGGCAATCAGTTGCTGGATTGTGTTTCCTAGCACTCTTAACAACTGACTACGACTACAGCACTCCAACATCACCAGCAAGGATATAGGGTGCCCGCATACTTATGAATTTGTTGTTATGTGAATACTGTGTAAATTACTTTAACTTACATTTATTTAATACGCTGAATGCAAAAATAGTAACATGACTATGAAAAACTGTCAATATGAAATGATTACTAGGCAACATTACAGAAACCTGGTGAATAATTACTATTAGGCTGTAGTCTTAAAAGCAATAAAAATAGTTTTTAAAGCAGATCATTCTTTCAGTCCCGTTTGTAGAGTACTCTTAATTTGAAGCCAAAACAATGACATGTTGTTGTGCACCATCAAGTTGTCAAAGACTTATGACAACCCTAAGGCAAACCTGTCACCAAGTTTTCTGAGGATGAAAGTGTATGAGTTGCCCAGGGTCACGTCACCCATTGGGTTTCCATGGCTCAGTGGGAATTCAAACCCTGGTCTCCAGAGTTGTAGTCCAATGCTGAAACCACTACATCCAATGGTATATGATACTACAGGTTAATTGTTTCTACAAGTATTCCACCGACACAACTCTTACAAGGTCATTAACATCTAACTCCATGTAAAGCCTAGGTTTTCAGCACTTTTGTCATTCTTCTCCCCTTTATTTGTTGTGGCTCAGACAAAAAAGTGAGTCAGTTACAAAGATGAAGAACCTGAAAACTAGATGTTGTGATAGATGAATACAGTCGGCCCTTCTTATACACAGATTTTTTATACATGGATTCAAGCATCCCACAGTTTGAAAATGTTAAAAAAAGTATAAATATCAAATATTAAACCTTGATTTTCCATTTTTATATGGGACACCATTTTGCTATGTCATTATATTTAATGGAACTTGAGCCCCTACAGATTTTGTTATCCCCAGAGGATCTTGGAACCAAATTCCAGCATATAACAAGGGCCCACTGTATAGGAGCCGGTCCCAATATTAACACAGCCTATACACAATTTTGGAGAGTAATGCCCCTACAGTAACTTTCTACACTGACATCTTCCAAGGATTCTCTTAAATTGATCAACTTCTGCAAGATATGTGGCAAACTCTTGGTCCCTACCAAGCACAGCACATTTTCTTCAATCATACAAACATCCATTAAGACATCATGTCTATTCAAAGTATTCTGTAGTTTTAACAGTGTTAACATCAGCCATGGGAGATACATGGAATTTTACTGTGGTACTAGAGGAGGGGTTAACCCTTTCTCCTACACTTTTCTAATTCGGATTTAATACACACATTATTTGGCCTGAAGAAGTTCTTCACCTGCAGGTTGAGCAAGGGCCAATCAATACTGGAAGAATGACAGAGGAAAGAGTAAAAATAACCACCTTTGTGCCACAATCCCAATTCAAGCACACTACTGCTGCTATTAATTTATTCTAAGTAGGCAATCTTGGCATGGATTTCCTGGATCATATCTGTTTAAGGTACTACAAGTCAAAAAATCAGTAATGAGGTCAATCCTTATCCTTTCAGCATTTCTAGATGTACCATGATGCATAACAGCAAGGGGAAAAAAGTAAAAATATTACCATCTTTTACTGTCCTTCCTACTCTTGAACCATTAAAAAGTGGATAAAAAAGTAAAAAGTGAAAAAGAATATTTTGATATGTCCGTATCACAAATCCATGCACTATACTGAATGAGTTCATATGAATCATACACTCACATTTTAGAAATTTGCACAGCCTACTACTATTTAGAGAAAATAATTCTGTAAACTACATTGTTAGACTCTACGTGGGGCTGCCTTTGGAAAATGTTCGGAAACTACTGTGGGTTCAAAACACCGCAGCTAGAATGCTAACTGGGCCAGTTATAGGGAGCATGTAACAGCTTCACTGGCTACCGGTGCTGGTCATGACCTATAAAGCCCTACACAGCTTAGGACCAGACTATTGGGGGGGGGGGATGTATCTCTCCATACGAACCTGCTAGAAACCCAAGATCTTCAGGGAAAGGCTTTCTCTCTGTCCCACCACCATCTCAGGCTCGCTTGGTCAGGACACGAGAGGCGGCCTTCTCAGTGGCTGCTCCTACCCTCTGGAATTCCCTTCTGCAGGATACTAGTCTGGACTCCTCTCTGCTTGCCTTTTACTGCCAAGTAAAAATGTTTTACTTGTGTTTTAGTTATGTTTTTAACTTCTGCATGTTCTTTGTGATGATCTCATACTGTTTTAACTGGATTATTTTAATCATTTTTCAATTTTGTAGTAAAAGTTTAGAAGGTTTTTTTTTTAATCCTGTGATCTGCCTTTGGTAGTTTTCTAGGAGAAAAATAGCATAAAAACGGAAATAAATAAATAAATAAATCATTTTTAAAAGTGGGTTAAGAGTAGTATCTTCTTTCATATTTGGGAGAAGAAATATGAAGGAACAAGGAGCCACCCCAGTGGATTGGAGCGGTTCATCAAGCAGAGAAAAACACAACAGTGTATTATAGCAATGCATACAAGGGACAATCAGCCACACACAGAGTTTGAAGAAACTACCTCTTACTGAGTCAGTTGAAAGCTTACCACAAACCAATTGTTTAATTAGAAGGCTGCCCTATGCAATTTTAATCTTAAAAAATATAAAAAGACATTATATGTATATCAAACATTACAATTCACTCCAAAGTCAACATGCTTTGGTATTTAGGTATACCCCTTGCTTAGGCATTTATTTCTTGCACACATTACTTTGTTCATCTTCTTACTAATCGCCACTGCACAGAAAAGGCAGAAGAGAAATGTCCGGCCTCACAGCTCTCTCTAGTAACCTGTACCAAGTTCCAAATGATTTGTACAACAGGCAGAAACAATATAATCACAAGCAGTGAAAATAATTTTACATTGAAGATCAAGAGAATACTTCTACTATACCCCTCTCTTATGTTTATGTGAAAAAGGATGTAAAAGACAGTTAAGTCGCATCAGGAATAACAAACAGTATGAAAAAAATCATGAATCCAGAGACCTACAGACCATGTTGACAGAGCACTGAGAAAAGACTGGAAGAATAGGCTGATCAGTTAAATTAACTCAGAAGGGAAAAGAGCTAATGGCATTACCAGTGTACAAGGTGACAGTCAGACCACCTTGTTGGAAAGTAATATTTGATTAAATGAAAAAGACATACCACTGCAGCCGGTTTATCTACTTTAAAAAGAATCTGTGATAGATGGCTTAATTAGGAATTAATTATATCACACTGTCACTCATACAATCCAGTCTAGGATTTAGGTACCTGTACTGGATGTACATCAGAGGTAGGTAAAGCAATCCATTTATATTTCATTTATCTGTAATCTATTCTTGTTCTATACCTATTCACTCCAAGAAAATAATCAGTGTATGAAATACCTCTAAGATTGCAGCTAAATTATTTCTCTTTAGATACTACAGTATATGATAACTGTTGAGTATGTCCAAAAAGCAAAAACATACACTGATGTGAGAAGTGATCAATGTTAAAAAGACCACTATACATAATCTCTACATGTGTTACTCCATGGGCCTTTCTATACCTGACCGACTCTGTTGATGGCATCTTTTGCTAAAACAGGGTAATTAATTTTCTCATGACAGTAATGCTCATCAGTGTTCTCCCTAGTGGATGTTCTTCAAGTCTTTCCTATATCTGAGATGAACTCTTCCCAACTCCTTTCCCCCACTCTTACACAAAGTGCTTAGTATTATGCACCCCCATAAAGAGCTATGTAAAAGTAATAACTTGAATGAGTAAGAGTGACTGCACTAGAGGGCAGGCTTTAAACAGATCTTGACTCACATCCTTTGAAAGGAATTCACATCCATACTAGTACACTCTAGCAAAGCCGTAGTTAAGCTTCTAGCTGCTTATGCAGTAAATGTGAAACAATGCCAATCTCTGAAAGGATATATATAGGAGTATGCCTGAAAATATAAGCTACATGGTTTATTTCAGGACCTACTCAAGGGAAAAGGAATTTTTCACAATACTGAATATAATGATAAAGGAACCAAACCATGCTGACATTGTAGTCAGTGGTCCAAAACACACTGCAGAAATAATCCAGTTTGAGACTGCTTTAACTGCCCTGGCTCAATGTTAGGGAATCCTGGAAATCGCAGTTTATTGTGGCACCAGAGCTCTCTGACCAAGAAGGCTAGATGTCTCACAAAACTACAGTTCCCAGAATCCCCTCGTATTGAGCCAGGGCAGTTAAAGTGGTCTCAAGCTGGATTATTTCTGCAGTGTGTTTTGGACCAATGTTGCTTTCCTGTAAACCAATCAGTGCTATAACCACTCACTCATCTACTCCGATATCTTTCTACTGAATTCCTTCCTTAATGCTAACAGGGTGGGAGTTGTTAACAAAATAATAATAATAATAATAATAATAATAATAATAATAATAATAATAGCAGCTGCTCCACAGGTTTGGTGCCAGTCTCAAAAGCTGGCAAATAGAGCACAAACCGAAGAAGGGCTGTCGCTTGCCAAACAGATCATCGGTGCAATAATGGCATGACATCCCTATGTAAACACTTCCACGGATTCTTTGCGGCAGATTCATTCTGCACCACCAGAAGGAGGAAAGAAAAGGAGGCTAAGCTCACTCTGGACTAACCTGTTGTCTCTGTATCCGGTTTGCAGAAATAAGATGCACTGTCATCCCCCTAAAAGAGATCTGCAGGAAGGGTCCATGAACTTCTCAGTCACCCCTTCAGCCCCATGAAAATACACACAGCCCTTGGAAGGGTAGATGGGGGGATCAAAGAAATGGATGCCTCAGACTGCAGGGAACTGAGAGGGTGGGTGGAGAAGAAGAGGAAGGGGAAAGGGCAGCACCAGAGATAGAAGGCTATGGGGAACAGACGTCCTCACAACCACAGAATAGAGGATCAAGGTGTCAAGTCCCAAATGCAAAGAAGGACCAGGTACCACGAAATGAAGGACCAGGGTGGCAAGTCCTGACTGCAAAGGGGGACAAGGCACTACAAAACAGAGGACCAGAATGTCAAGTCTTAACTGCAAAGGAGGACAAGACACCACAGAATGGAGGGCCAGGGTGACAAGTCCTAACCATAAAGGAGGATAAGACACCACAAGTGGCAAGTCATAACCTGCAAAGGAGGACAAGGCTCCACTAAATGGAGGATGCTCAAGAACAGCGTGGGACGGGTCCAAAACAAAAGCTAAAGGCGCTCACATAAAGATGAATCTGTGGCTTCTTCGTTATGCTCAAAATGGAGGACGTTTTGGAATTCCAGGACGGTTCCAGGGAAAGGAGGGTGTTTAGGCATCACTCAAAGACATCCATGCGACTGCGATGATGATGAAGGAGGTGGTGGTTTGTGTGTAGAAACAAATATGCACTCCCTTGTGCTCTCTCTCTCATCAATGTGACACCAATCCCCAACTGCATCCCACCCTTGGATTCACACAGACACACAACACCCACCATTCACTCTCCCTCACACACACATAGCCCTGCCTGCCCACATCCATCCCAAACAGGGAGCGAGAGGGGTCTGTGTGTGTGTATATATTTGTGTGTATATATTTATGCATATATGGGTGTGTGAGTGTATTGTGTGTGTGCATATTTGTGTATAACATTTTGCACATATATTTGTGTGTATAATATTTGCGTGTATATATTTGTGTATTTATATACATGTGTGTGTATACCTGTGTGTGTACACATTTGTGTATAATATTCCTGTGTATATATTTGTGCATATTTGTGTGTATGTATCCCTCTCTGTATATATTTGTGTGTACAAATTAATGTATAATATTCCTATGTATATATTTGTGTGTGTATCTTTGTGTGTGTGTGTGTGTGTATATACACACACATACATATACACAAATATGTGTGGGAATATATAAGTGTGTGTGTGTGTGTGTTGAGAGAAAGAGAGAGATGGGGAGGTTGACAGAGCGAGAGAGAGAGAGAGGATGGAGCTCCTTCCTGGCGCTGAGGGCCTTGGGGAGGCTGCCACCGGGAGCCCCTTCCCCTCTTTGCCCGAGATGCCTCCCCTTCTTCTTTTCCCTTCCCAAGCGGCACCTGCCCTGCCAGGCCTCCCTCCGGGGGTCACTTACTCCCAGCGCCGGCCCTCGCCTTCTCCCTTGCCGCCTCTCTCTGCATGGACGGCGGTAGCGCTGGGAACAGCAGCAGCGGCGGCGGCAGCAGCTTCTCCTCCTTCTCCTTCGAGAGGAAGCCGCAGAGTGGCCTTCTCCTCCTCCTGCTCCTTCCTCCTCGGACGGAGAGGGTTAGAAAAAGGAGGCGGCGGCGACGGCAACCAACAATTTAAAAATAATAACAATAACCACAATAGGGATTAAAAAAGAAGAAGGATCCTGGCTGACGTTCCCGGTGTGCGCGCGCGCCGCTTTCCCTTCTCCTTCCGAGGCTCTGTGTGAGTCTCTCTCTTTGTCTCTGCGCATGCGCGGCCAACGGACTCGCTCTCTTTCTTTCCCCCCGGCTGACAACAACAGCAGCAGCGCTTCTGTCTCTCTCTCTCTCGCAACGGGGAAGAGGAAGCGCAGGGTTTAAGGGCGGGGCCTCGAAAGAGAGAAAGGGGATCAGAGTGCGCGTGCGCGTGGGAGGCTTGGCCTCTGCCCAGCGCTGGCCAATCAGGCTTCTCCGGCCCGGCTTTGCTTCTGCCTCAGTCACAGTTTGGCTGCCAAAGAGGGGCTGCTGAGGCCCCTGAGGGGAAGCAGGGCTCCCCTTGTGGGGTTTTCTCCTACTGTCGTTGCCCAGTACACCAAACACAGTGAATGTTAACAGTAAAAAGCAAGGCTACCTCCACACTGTAGAAATAATCCGTTTTGAGACCGCTTTAAGTGCCACGGCTCCAATATACACACAAATATATATACACACACAAATGTGTACACACACTAATGTATATGCACAAATATAAACACACAAATATGTAGATATACACAAATGTGTATACACACAAATATAAACACAAATATGTATATATACACAAGTTGTACACACACAAATATAGACACACAAATATGCATATACAAATATGTATACACACACACACACACACAAATATATACACATGAATATGTGGTAGTTAAAGCACCCTCAAAATGGATTATTTCCACAGTGTGGATGGACTGCAAGACTTAAAGCACCTACTGTGACTTAGCTTAAAATGGATTTCTCCATTTGTTGTGGCTGTGTGCCTACAAATGAGGCATATAGACAACAACCATAATGCATTGTCACACGCCTTTTGTGACTTACAGCGACCCTATCACAGGATTTGTTCAGAGGAGGTCTGGTTGCCTTTGCTTTCCTCTGAGGCTGAGAGAGAGTGACTTTGCTTTCCTCTGAGGCCAAGAGTATGTGACTGAGCGCAGACTTGAATCCTGGCCCTCAACACACAAACCGCCACACCATGCTGGCCTTCTTTTATATCAAATACAATATTTTGTATTCTTTTCTTTTGTATCAAATATAAGCAAATAAAATGACAAAATAAAATGTATGCATACAATTCTTCCAAGGAGCTCAAGGCATCATTGGAGGGTCTCACCCTTCCAGTTTGCATGCTTATTCCTCACACAACAGACCTGTGAGGTAGATTAGGCTGACGGATTGTGGCTGCTGCCTCATGAACACCCAAGCTGTGTCCGCACTGCAAAAATAATCCAGTTTGACACTACCTTAATCGCCGTGGCTCAGTGCTATGGAATCCTGGGAATAGTAGTTTGTTGTGGCACCAAAGGTTTCTGACAGAGAAGGCTCAATGTCTCATAAAAGCTACAGTCCCCAGAATTCTGTAGCATTGAGCCATGGCAGTTAAAGTGGTTTCAAACTGGACTATTTCTGCAGTACGGAGGCAGCCCCAGTGAGCCAATGGGGGGTGGGGTTGAGTGGGAATGTGTGTGCGTAGTCATAATTCAAACATGTACCCATTACATCTTGTAATGAGAGCCACGAGGACATTCTCAATATCACTGAACAAGGTTTTGTTATGTCCAAAATATTTCATGAGTCACAGTACATAAACAAAACAATGGTGGGAGAATGGATTTTTCCACTCCTGCAAGGATTATCAGCAATGCCTAGATTCTACATTTTCATCAGTTAGTCTATAAAACCATAAAGTCAGCAGGCAGCCCGAACTAGAGTAGACCCATTAAGTCAATGGGATGTATATGTATATAAGTGTTGATTTACCATGAATAATTGATTCTATACAACTATTTTAGTTGTGATGAGTAACTGAATTTAGGCCAATGTGTAGTAGAGTGACCTGGATTAGTTAATACAGAGTGACAGGAGATTACTATTTTGTCGTGTGCCTTCAAGTCGTTCCAACTTATGGTGACCCTAAGGGTCATGGGATTTTCTTGGCAAGCTTCCTCAGAGGAGCTTTGCCATTGCCATCCTTTGAGGCTGAGAGAGTGACTTGCCCAAAGTTACCCAGTGGGTTCTCATGGCCGAGCCAGGATTCAAGGTCTTAGCCCAATGCTCAAAACACTACACCACACTGGCTCTTGATGGCTATTTTACTGCCATTTTTAAGCCCAGCAAAATTATTTTCTTGTATTTCTATTATGCTTCGTAACATAGTTTGTTTCTCAAACCAGTTTACAGTTGCATCCCCCTCCCATAACATATTTGGGAAGAAGTAAGTAATTTCTTGCCCAGTAGATGTTTTTGGATTACATCTTTTATCTGTCCCATGCAGCTAAGGTTGCCATAACCCGGCTGCAACCGGGCTTTTCCCGCTTTTGGCGGCACCTGCCCGCTCACGTCACGGGTGCCGCCAAAAACCGGGAAAAGCCCAGTTGCAGCGGGGTTGCACTGCAACCCGTGGGGCCTCGCTGCCCTCCTCCTCTTCCACCTCGCATGGCCACGCGGAGGAAGAGGAGGACAGCAAGGCCTTGGGCGGAGGAGGCGAAGGGGGAGGCAGCGCCTCCTGCGCGTGGCCGCACCACCCTCCCCGCCTCCCTGTGGCCCCGCGCCCTCTTTCCCGGCCTCTTCGGAGGCCGAGAAGGAGGGCAGGCCCTGGTGATCGCCAGCGGCCCCGCACCCTCTTTCCCAGCCTCCTCAGAGGAGGATTCCCTTGCTGCTTGGGCTCCGCTCCTCACCGTGATCGCGGCGAGGCCCGGGGCCCAGGCAGCGAGGGAAAGCCTCCCCTATTCAAATGTAGGACACACAAAAAATGTGTCCTACATTTGAAAATTTTGTCCTACATTTTTCCCGGTTTGGAGGTCCGGATGTATGGCAACCCCACATGCAGCATAGGCAATGGTAGAACTATGTATACTGTAATACAATACAGATTGATGATAATGGCTTGCTCTGGCTTGGAGATACTTAAAGATCTTCTGACAGTTGATATAACAAGAGTGCAAATGACACCAGTGTCATGCATATACTTGCACCGTCTACATATTCAGCCAGTATGTGACAGGGCTCTGCTACAGATAATGGAGGCAGGCAGAGCCCATGTATGGAAGGATAATAATCCAGATATTTAGACTTCAGCTCCCAGAATGCCTGACCATAGGCTATGCTGACTCAAGCTTCTGGGAACTGAAGTCCAAAAATCCAGAAACCAAAGATGGTGAAAGGTTACAGCTATAAGATTAAAGTAGGAAAGGGGGAATCCTGGGAGTTGTAGTAAAAAAAAAAATTCCAAGCTCATTGTATCCTGTGGGGGAATTGTAGCAATTTTTACATTTCAAATGGTATAGTGTTTTTGTTTTGCATGATATAATGACAGCTAGCGAGTTTAAATACCCATATTAGGGTTATAATGTTCTCACGCGTGAGTACAAGACACTTCAATACACTGTTTTAATGCCCTGTTGTTTTTTAAAAATGTTTTAAATTTGCACCCAAATACTTTTTAGATTATGTACATATATTTCAATACTTTTTAAAAAGTAGGCAAACCTGTACACATTTTTAAAAAAATGCTGAGAAGCTAAAATGATGCTTCTCAGAAAAGTGGTAGTGTGGCAAAGAAGCTTAATAATGGGGCAGAACAAATTGAAACTACACCTGCAGTATAGTAATTTGTACTGAAGATTCATTCTCCCTCCCTCCAAAGGTCAGGTGTTTAGGGGTAGCTTCCAAAGGAAACAAAAGAAAAAGGGTGGGGAGGGGAAAGGAGACCAGTTCGATGGGTTTATAAAGATGACCCATAAAAGTGGATGAGCAAAGAATGACAATTCAAGACTGTGGAAGCATCTATACCGCAATCCAGACTTTTCCTTAGGAGAGGCTGGAAGGAGCTGCAGATGGATTTGTGTGGACTGATGGAAAAGATGTGTTCACCAGTGCATTCAGCATAAAGCACGGCATGTAGTACTCGATAACAACACGGAAAGGTTTCAAAATCCTTTAATAAACATAATAATATCCACCATTTTAAGCTTTTTCACTAGCAGGATAGCTAGAACCACCATGGCACAATGAAGAGGATTTTGGAGAAACCTGGATTCCATTTCCACATGGCATGATGATGCTCACTGAGTTACCTTAGGCCAGTCACTGAGGCCCTATACAGACTGGTCTGAAAGGCCAGCCTGTGCATGGAGTCAGGGCACATTGTCCTGATTCTGCCCCCAAGGTGCCATGATACTACATGCCACTCCAGACGGTGCATGGCACCATGGCACACCTCTGGTGCTGTGTCCAGATAACGCAGCATCAAAGGGGTGTCATACAGCCACAACACCATGGCTATGGTGCTCTTTGGAGGGCGCAAAAAGGAGCCACTTTTTGAGGCTCCTTTTTGCACCATCCAAAGGCTGGATTGGGGCCACGGTGTGAGTTTGCCATAGCCCCAATCCAGCTAGGAAAGGGATGGCATCCCGCCACCCCATAGGAGTAGTCTGTAGAGCTCCTGAGTCTTACCTACATCACAGGAATCTTTTGGCAGACATAGGGGTCAGATGTCGTCTCTTATTTATTTATTTGTTTGTTTGTTTGTTTAACGATGCAAATAACCTCACTCATGCATTCTGGATTTGTTATTCACAGTATGGAACCACATATCTCTGCAAACCTCATCTCTCTGCCATCTCTGTGAGTTTGATTGCTTACACATACTGGCACTCTTTCCTTGTCTCCACACCCATTGGCATCCCTTAGCTGGCCAGAGGCTCCTCCTCTCACCACTCAAGGGGGCTGGCATCCCTTTTTTTAAAATTTCCTCTCTTTTCCTCTTTTTTTTCCCCTCCTGGTTTAAGCAACGGCTTTCTCAATCACAGGACTGTCAGTGATGCGAATGTATTTGAAACACGTTAAAAGCATGCAGAGTTTAATCCCAAATTATTTAGGGTCTATTTGCATCGGTTATTCACACTACCAACGATGTGAATCTTAAAAAAAAAACACTAAAAAACCCTGATATCGATTATGCCAGGATAAATGGGTTTTTTAGCAGCCCCCAACAAAAAACTTAATCGGGTGCATTCAGGGTGCATGTGAACAAGAGAGATTCAACCTGGATTCAACCTCAATTCCACCAGGAGCCCTGGTGGCGCAGTGGTTAATTGTCTGTACTGCAGCCACTCACTCAAAACCATAAGGTTGCGCATTCAGTACTAGCCAGGGTTCAAGTTTGACTCAGGCTTACATCTTTCCAAGATCACTAAGGTGTGTCCCTAGCTTGTTGGAGGCAATTAGCTTACAGTTGTAAATCGCTTAGACACTGCTAGTTTGGTATGAAGCGGTACATATGGAGCCCTGGTGGCGCAGTGGGTAAATGCCTGTACTGCAGCCATTCACTCGAAACCACAAGGTTGCGAGTTCAAGACCAGAAAAAGGGTCCAAGTTCGACTCAGGCTTGCATCCTTCCGAGGTCGCTAAAATGAGTACCCAGACTGTTGGGGGCAAATTAGCTTGCTTGCTAATTAGCTTACTTGCTGTTCACCGCTATGATATTTGGAATAGCGGTATATAAATAAAACAAATTATTATTATTATTATTATTATTATATAAATGAAGCTCTTTTTGTTTATAGTTTGTGTGGGTTTTTCAGGCTATGTGGGCATTTTCTAGAAGAGTTTATTCCTGACGTTTCGCCAGCATCTGTGGCTGGCATCTTCAGAGAATGTTGGCATCGAAGAGTGCTGGATATATATATACTGTGTGACCCTGGATAGGGAGGAAATTCCATGTTAATCTGCGTATTGTTTTGTTGTTGGTGGCAGGGCCTCAGGATGGGAGGATATGCAAAGGAGATTAGTGTCTGCTAATTGGTGATCATTATCTGCTGGGAAAGCCACTGACCCTGGGTGATTTTTGTTTTGTTTGTTTTAGATTATTTTTACCATCTGAATAGAGGCCATAGATGCAAATTAAATCGCCATTGTCTGCTCTTTAAAGCTATTCAGGTCTCATCCACAATAACAGGGATTCATACACATGACATCCTTTGCCAACAATGGCCTGTTATGTGAAGTCGAAGGCTTTCATGGCCGGCATCCATAGATTTTTTGTGGGTTCAGAGAAAGATGCCAGCCACAAATACTGGCGAAACGTCAGGAATAAACTCTTCTAGAACATGGCCACATAGCCTGAAAAACCCACAAAAATCAATGGCCTGTTCCATTCTGCAGAGGAGAAACCACATCTGTTTGAAAGAGAAAAATCTCACATCAGAATCAGTGATATTAAAAAGGCAATGGGGCACATTTCACTCTGCTGCCCACCTAATGGTGGGCATTCTTGAGCAAAGGAATTTTAAAAACAAGTTCTAGCATGAAGCAGCTGAACCAATATGAAGACTTAATAATCTCTTAATCAACAAAGTTTCAGCTCGGCATGATTAAAGAGAAAGCATTTTCCTATCATACCACATTTATTAATCAACCAACCAATGAAACAATGGGTGTGTTATGTTACTATCTAACAACTGTTTGTTAATCACCACTGATAAGATAATGAACATTGTACTTTTTGCACTTCCCTTCACGTTGATTACAATTATTTCCCTATCTACAAGAATTTGTTAAGTTCAGTTCTATCCCAAAGTGGCTTGACTTTCTATGATGTTACATGTGCTGATCAGCTACTGTATATACTATTGCATAAGTCTATAAATTTTAGTCAAAAAATTTTGGCCCCTTCAACTCATACATGAAGTCGACTTCTAGTTGAGTATATATGGTAAACGGTGTAAGACAATGGGTGAGATCACCCAACTACTGTTTGAATGGCCCCTGTAAAGGTGATGATCAGCATCTGTACTTTTTTGCATGTAATTTCCTGGAGTGTGACCTAGAAATTGCAATCCTATGCCCATTCACCCATCCACCTAGGTATACATACAGTATATACCAGTAATAATCTGTTAATTTATATAATGCTGTGGGCCCTTCACATTTGCTAGGGTTAGGAGCACAGGACCCCCGTGAAAGGGGGAAAACAGCACATAAAAAAAACACTAATATTTTTTTACCTGAGACCACATCTCTTAAGGAATGTCTAAGTCCTCCAGGGCAACTCTGTTATCAACATCTGCTGGAGGATGACCATAGACTTGCACTGGCAGATCTTCAAATGCCCAGAGAAGTACAGTATTCTCACTAGGAATCTCTAGGTCCTCCAGTGCAACATTTGGCAGAAACTGACCATAGAATCACGGTGGAGGACCTAGAGATTCCTAGAGAGAACATGTTAATCAAATAAGTGAATGATCAAGTCTGCAAAAGTCAAATCTGCAAATGTGGGGGGGCTGACTGTATTCCATGCATCTGATTAAATAGGTTGCACTCCATGAAAAGATCATCATAGACTCATAGAAGGTATGCTAAATAAAAAGTTACTAGTCTTGAAAGTGCCACAAGACTTAACTGTATCAGATTAATATGGTGAGCTCCCACAATTGTTATGGCAATAAACTGGGGCAGGGGAGACTCATATCCTGAGCCCTGATCTCCATGAAGGAAAGGTATACTTCCAATGTGAAAACTTGTAAATGAGAACTGGTGGTGTACAGGAAAGTTAAGCTCCTCAGACTTTACCCCCCTGCATCACCATGTTTTTTAAATGTCCAGAAATAGCTGGAGGGCCTAGCAGTCAGGTCTGGCAGACTGGTAATAATAAGACCTATAATGAGCTGGGGGCCAATCTTAATTAGCTTCTGCTTCCGCCATTGCACCAGCTCCCTCTTGCCTTCTGGGCTCAATTCAAGGTGTTAACTTATCTTATATAATAACGTTCCATACCACTGTGAGTCTGTCTATCTCCCTTTTCCCCCTGGACTGTTTTGCTAGTGCAGGCAGGAGAGATATTATCTGAATGCTGGATGGAACATTATTATAAAAGGTAATTGTCTGTGTTGGGTGAGCCTGTGACCTTTCATCTGGGAAAGTGCCCCCAATATCTAGGACCTGTATAAGGAAATGGCTGAGCTTTTCACTGATTGCAGAAAACAGCAATCAGCATATTTATTTCACTGACAGCATTTCTCTCTATCCTCTGGCCAGGCTCAATCTGCACATGTAATTCCCAGTGCATCACACACTGAGGAAATGGGCAAAGACCACCAGAAATTTTAAATGTGGGCTTACATACAGAAAAGCACCAGGGTGGTGTAGTGGTTTGAGTGTTAGACTAGGAAGATTATCGCACTGCGTTCTGAGAACGTTCTGATCACGTGATGAGAACGGAACGCATTTGAGAATACCGCACGTATGTGTTCCAATCGGGTTCTCAGAACGCTTAAATGTGTTCCAAATGTGTTCCAGGAGGGAACGGATTTGAATGTGTTCTGAATGTGTTCCCAGAGAGCTGAAACGTGATGAAAACGTTCCAAGAGAAGTGTGTGCGGTATTCTTATCCGTTCTCAAATCCGTTCCCTCATTCCTCTGTCTTCTGATTGGCTGAAAGAATGACAGGCAGGGAGGGAGGCAGGCAGGCGAGCGACTGCAGTGAGGGAAGGTGTGTGTGTGTGAGGGGGGAAAGAAGGAGGGAGGGAAGGGAGGAAAAAGGGAGGAAAGGTGGGACAAGGAAGAGAAGAGGAAAGCAGGGAAAGAGAGGGAAAGAAGAGACCAGAGCAGAGAGCAAGAGGGAGAGGGTCTGGCTGCTTCTCCGGGGGTCTCTAGTGTCATGTCCAGTGGGGCTCCTGTGCTGTCACAATGCAGGAGGCAGGGATGGCAGGGATGCCCAGGACCTTCTCCTCCTTCCCTCAAAGAGGGAACCCACAAAAGCTCCTTTGTTTGGAGCACCACAGAAAAGCAAGCAAAAAACTCCCAGAATTCCATAGCAAAGAGCCAGACAAGAGTTAAAGCGGGGAGGGAAGCTCACAACCTGAAGGCACACATTACATGCACACACACAGAAGCAAAAGGGTGTCAAGCTGCCAAAAAGGGGAAATGGGATGACAGCAGAGGACTCTTCTTTTCTAACCGGTTTAAAGAGCTGCAATGGCTGCCGGGGCTCTGCCCTTGGTCCAGTCCCCTCCCTTTCCCTCCGCTTGAAGGGACCTCCGTGGAGCTCCCTTAAAGCCCAGGCTGCCAAGGAGGGGACTCTGCCCTTGGCCCATCAAGTTACATAGGTTTTATCCTATTTTCTTCAAACATATGCCAGCATATGAAGCCCCAACGTTTTATAGGGGCTTGCCTTCTTTCCCACCCAAGAGAATCCTCAGACTCCCTTCGGAGGGAAGACAAGCTGGGGGGGGGGGGCACTTGCCTTCCTTCCCTCCCAAGAGAATCTTCGGAGGGAAGACTTCTCAGTGAGGCTGAGAAGCACTCTCCCGGACAGAGTCCCTAGGCTTACTGAAATCCCCCACCTCCCTTCCCCATAGAAATCAATCCAAAAACTGAGTTTAAAAGGAGCAGAGGAGAGCCCTTTGGGTCTGCATCTGGGAGAGATTTTAAACTCCGTTTTTGGATTGATTCCTATGGGGAAGGGAGGTGAGGGATTTCAGTAAGCCGAGGGACTCAGGAGAGGCGAGCTCCATGGCCCAAGCCTCCCTTTTCCCTCTTTCCTGGGGGCAGCGCCTCTCCCGAGCCGTCCAACCACTGAGTGGCGACGTCATCAGAAGACAGCCCACAAAACTTAATACAGCAAACCGTTCTGAGAACGGTTTCAAGAAAAAGGAATCGCAGTGCGGTAAACTGCCGTTCTGATCCCGTTCTGATCATGTTTTGATTTCTAATGCGGTAATATCCGTTCCAGGAACGTTTTCATCACGTGATGATATGGAACGTTCTCAGAACGCAGTGCGATAATCTTCTAGGACTCTGGGAGATGATGGTTCAAATCCTCATTCAGCCATAGACACCCCTTAGATAACCTTGGACAAGTCATACTCTCTCAGCTTTAGAGGAAAGTGATAGAAAAACCTCCTTTAAATATATGTTGACGTGAAAACCCCATGACAGTCACGTTGAATGCACAAAATAACAACAATGCAGACAGAAATGAGCAACTCCACGTGAAACTGTCAACACCATGTGAAAGTCCAGCTGGGTGAGAACTGAGGAAGCAGAGATACATTCACCAAAGTTTTAAAGAAGGGATGGGTGTATATGTGTGGTTTAAACCTCACTAAAATGGTCACAGAGGCCTGTTACAGATTGCCAAAATAAAGCTGCTTCGAGTCTCTTTGGAGGTATGCTATTTAAATGATGCATGGGTCCTAAGAGTCCGGAGGTCACGCCAAAGCCACACTCCATTCCTAAGCGCTGGAGTGCAGATTTGGTTCAGCTTCCGGATTCTTAGGGGGCATGCAGCATTTAAACAGCATACCTCCAAAGGGACCCGAAGCAGCTTTATTTTGGCAGTCTGTAACAGGCCAGAGATATGCTACACTAAAACAGGAGTAAAGGGAAAGGGTGGATAAGTGATGGCCTGAGGATGCAGTCTGCCAAGTCCTACAAGGGAGAAGCAGAGGCTAGGCAGTTTATTGCTTGGGCAAATAAGCCGGCTTACCATTTCTGACTTCAATTCTAGATCCGGAATGCCCCCGGATGTTATCAGACCTTAATCGCCACCAATCTAGCTGGGGTGTTGCTGCCCAGATGTATCCCAAGTTGAAGCCTTGCTCAGCCGGCAAATTTTTGAAGTCGGAAATCCCCCAACTTCGAAAAGGTGCTGTGAAATGCACACACACAGATGCAACTCCAAGAAAATTAGGGGGGTGGGGTCAAGTTGTGAGATAAAAATAGAGAATATATGGTTCTCCAGATGTTGTTGGATTGAATCCTCCAGAAGTCATAACCAGTCTAGCCAACAGGAGGGAAGAACCAAAACATCTGGAAGGCCATACATTCTCTATCCTTGCTCTACAAATCTCTGCACATTCCAAATTCTGACCCTTAAACAGTCATGGAGCAATGAAGGTGAAAGCAAGGCTGACACTCAGAAGGAAAGGTAGAATTGTAGAATTGGAAGGAATTCCAAGGATCATTTATTCCAACCCCTGCCAATGCAAGAATCATAACTTAAGCTTCCCTGAGAGGTGGCCATCCAAACTCTGTTTAAGAACCTCCAGTGAAAGAGAATCCATTCATTTTCCAAAACAATCTATTTAGTTGCTGAACAACTATTACCTTCAGGATGTTCTTCCTAAAGTTTAGCTGGGATCTCTTGTAATTTTAGCCCACTGGTTCAATTTCTATATACTCGAGCAGCAGAAAACAAGCCTGCTCCATCTTCCACATGACAGCCCTGCAGATATTTAAAGATGGTTATCAAACCCAGAGGTAGCAGCTCCTCCCCAGTTCTTCTCTACAAATGAAGAAGAAAATTAGACGGCATAAAGCAAATATCTAAACCTCACTTATACAGTATTAGTACTTATTTTTAGTCATAAATGAGCACGTGTTAGTTAATAAAGTAGCTCAGGGACATGCTCCGCCATACATGGCCTATTTCACAGCCTCATTTTCTTCTGTGGACTAAGGAGAAACTTTAATTAAACATAGTGTAGGGTAAAATGTAACAAGATGAGGCATGACTTGCTCCAGCTGAATCTCTGTCATTCATGTCTCAACAGTGAATGCCACTGATTTAAACAGAAGCTTTTTCTTGGATAAAAGATTTGAGGCAACAGACCTAGATTTTGGAGCCCATCTGTATTTAGGGCACTATAGTACAGAAAAGGATGCCTAAATACCTTAAAGTTCCTATCTGATCTTGGATGCTAAGCAGGGTCAGTCCTGGTTAGTACTTGGACGAGAAACTGCCAACGATTACCAGGTGCAGTGGGCTATATTTTAAAGGAAGGAACTGGCAAAACCACCTCTAAGTATTTCTTGCCTAAGAAAATCCTGTGAAATTAATGGAGTCACCATAGGTTGACAGGCAACTTGAAGGCACATACACAGTACTAGCAAAATAATGCCATCTAGAATTGTTTTGTTTTGAATCTGTCGGGGTTAATAAGTGAAGAATTAATTTATGAAACAAAAACAGCACTGAGCAACTTTGCAAATGCAAATCTGGCAGTTTTGGGTTTTTAATATTTTAATTCATGTTATCTTTTGAAATTTAAATATTGCCCTGCAGTGTCCTACTTGCTTGCAATTATGAATGAGGCAAGGTTATGTGGGATGACAGTGGAATGCACTTGTTCTCGCCAGCAAGATGTTTGGTTCACAAAGTTGCTAGCTTATAGGCACATTTACTCAGAATAAACCTGAAGGAAAAACAGAATCTTCTCCCACAGTGATTTTGACCTTGACAGTTCTAGAGAAGCCTGTGCCTAGTATGTATAACTGAATTCTTGCTTGCTTTGTAATATTCTAGGCATAGTATTAGTGGCGATGGTAGTAGTAGTAGTAGTAGTGTGCCTTCAAGTTGCTGAACTCTCAGAGGAATACTCAGAGGTGGTTTGCCATTGTCTTCCTTGAAAATACCGTCTACACCAGCTGATATTCCTTGGCTGTCTCCCAATCTATGTACATACTAACCAAGCCTGCTTAGCTTCCAAGATCAGATGGGATCTGGTGCCTTTAGGGTATCTAAGCCTGTCGTTGTAGTTGTAGTAGTAGTAAATAATAACAATTATGGTTATGTTCTCAGTAAGGTGAGCTCACTTGGAAAGGAAAAACCATGTTTCAAAATGTGATGTGGTAAATTGGTAATAAAGCTTTCATGCTTAGAGTTCATACTGTGCTTCTGTTCTTCTCTTCATACTTCAATTTATTTATTTCATTTATTTAGAGTATTTATACCCACTCTTTATTTAGAAGTAGACAGACAGCTCTATCATTTTTGCCTTCATCCACGTTCCATTAAAAAAAATCAATAGCTTTCTATCTGATTCTGAAATAAATGTTTGAAATGTGAATTCTTATTAGGGTGAAGACATTACCTTTAAAAAGAGACTGTGAAAACATTACAAATTACTTTTTAAAGGTATTGCTCCCAGTTCTGATAAGAATCCACAAAATTTCAAACATTTGTTTCTGAATAAGATAGAAAGCCATTGATTTTTTAAAACTAGCATTTGAACTAGCAGAGATGGATAAATTCACTTTGTTACTTAAAAGATAAATCAATAGACAAGTTTGTAGAAGAGTGGAATCCATTTTTAAGGTATTTACAAGAAAAAGAAGGCTTGACAACATTTGTAGGTTTTGAATTATATGTAGTCTTTATTTATTACTATGTAGAGGTATACTGTAATTTGGAGTGTGCACTAAGAGGAAGTGTAAAAAAGGGACAAACTAAACTGAAAGATAGGAAATGGGAAGTTATTATTAAATGTCACAAGGTGAATTGTGTTGCAGTGGTTGGGTATTAAGTGGTTGGGTGGAGGGAATATGTTTTATGTGTAAAATAGGTTTGTGTGTTACGTTGTCTAGTATCTGTGTGAATTTATATGTCAATAAAATGTGTTATTTTTTAAAAAGTAATTTGAATTCTATTATTTTTTTCCGAGGGGGGGAGGTTGAAATTTAAACTTGATAACCGCCGAGGATATTATACTGGAAAATAAGAAAATATATTTTAAATTTGAAATTGTAGACAAGAAAGTACTAAAACTGGGTGAGAACAACTACTATAAATAATGAGCTCATACTAAGATGAAAAGTTGATAATGATATATTAGGAAGTCCAGATAAAAGGAATTTATCTAATGCAAGAAGTTAGAAAATATAGATCTGAATAGAGAAATGAGATTGGACATAAAAGACAGAAAGGGTCATTGTTTTGTCAGTGTCTTTTGCTGTAATGTTATGTCATGTTTGCTTGGGTAGGATATATGCATGAATGTACATGCTTTTTTTCCTTTTTGTTTCTCTTTTTGTATTATCTTTTATATAATAAAATAATTTTAAAAGTATTTTTTTTAAATTACCTTTTTTTAAAATCACTCCATTACCTTAGTACAGATAAGTATATTACTTGTAACTTGTTGATTGCAAGCTCTGTCTTTAATTTTTCCACAGCAAGATGCCAGCCACAGATGTTGGTGAAATGTCAAGAATAAACTCTTCTAAAACATGGCCACATAGCCCGAAAAACCCACAAAAAATTATGGATGCCATCCATGAAAGCCTTTGGCTTCACAACAGTAAAATATTCCCATTCATCCTTATTTTGATCCCAGAAATGCCCCGAACTTTGATGGAGTTATATGTTCAGATACAATAAATAATGTTTATTTGTAATTGTAATTCTTACATTTAATAAGTAATATCCATTTATCAAGTGCTGGTGGAAAGTATGGAAAGCAGATGGATATCACTGACACTGGGGCTAACTACCGAATCTTAATTGTTAAAAAGACAGCTTTTTGGCAGGCATGTCTTGTCCTGCACAGGTAAGGTGATCCATATTTGCCAAAATCCATTCTGCACAACTAGTTAGACATTGGGAGGCCAGTCCTCCTTAGCACCATGTCACTGTAACTGAACAATCCAGTATTAATGACTCTTTTTTTCCTCCCAGTGGTGGAACATTTGGAAGTGGAAGTGAGATAGGCCTGTTACAGACAGCCAAAATAAAGCTGCTTCGAGTCACAGTGGAGGTATGGTGTTTCAATGATGCATGCATCCTAAGAGTCCAGAAGTCACACCAAAGCCATGCTCCAGGCTGGAGCGTGGCTTTGGTGCGATTTCTGGACTCTTAGGACGCATGAAACACCATACCTCCACTGTGACTCGAAGCAGCTTTATTTTGGCCTGTTGTAACAGGCCATAGTTTCTTTTGTAAGCCCTAATTAGTTCAGCCATAAATCCATGGCTTTATGCCTTTCTGTTTTCTTTCCCATTTCTGGGCATATGGATTAGCTCCTCAGTGTCTAGTGGGAAGAAAGAAGGGACAGAAAATTCAGAAGAGAAGTAACACTTTCTGGAAATGCTGTTGCATGTCAACAGCACAATAGCTACTTATGATGCAGGTCTGGCATTGAGATCAACTTGAGGGGACCATATGATTCTACAGAAACCTCACTGTACTGGAAGAACTCAAAATACCACACCAGCAGATGACAGATTGTGCTCCTGTGACAGCCCAAATATGCCAGCAGAACGCTTCATTACACTGCCGAACAAACACCAGCCTAATTATTTTAAAGGGTGAGGCATTTATATTGTATTAATTATAACATTTCTAAACCACTCTTTATCCATATGGATGCTGGGATGATATACAGTTATAATTAAGACAATAAAACAGTTAAGAAAATAAACGCTCCAAATAGCACCTCAAGACTGCATCTACACTGCAGACTTAATGCAGTTTGACGCTGCTTTAACTTTCATGGCACAGTGCAGCGGAAATCTGGGATTTGTAGTTTTGTGAGATATAAGATGGAGCCATAACAGTTAATACAGCGCCTAAGTGGATTAATTCTGCAGTGAAGTGTGGCAGTTGCCATTGAAATGACTTGAGGGTGGATAACAACAACAAAGCCATGATATAGGGGAGACAGACTCTAGAGACCAGGGTTCAAATGCTGGCTCTGCCATGTAAACCCACTGGGGTGACCTTGGGGAAGTCAAACTCTCTTAGCCTCAGAGGATGGCAATGGAAAAACCCCTCTGAAGAAACATGCCAAGAAAACCCCATGATAGGTTTGCCTTAAGGTCACCATAGGTTGGAAATGACTGAAAGGCATACAACAGCAATAATAGAAGACAGATCTGTCATTTTTAACCCGTTTTTAAATTTTATAATGGAAAGATAATTTGAATATAGTAATGCTCTCTTAGTATGTTAATTAGAATTTCACTCTTGGTATTCAGCCCTTTTTAGAAATATTGTGCCCCCATCCCAAACAAGGGAGAATAATTTCCAGTTAAGCCACAGATGGGAAAGATGTTGTCTTCCAGATGTAGAGGAACTGTAGCTCTCAGCATTTCCTGATAGCTATTTTTCTAGGGATGATGGGTATTCCAGTCCCATAACATCTGGAAGGCTACATGTTATCCACTCCTGTGCTTGGCAATAACACTTGCCCCTCCTGATTCCAGACCCCCCTGTTAATCTGAAATATTGCAACTATTCAAGCCCCATTGGTTATAATGGCAGCACACTCCTGTGCATGCGGCTGTGTATGTGCTGCAGGCATGCGCAACATTTTGTCCCTCCTTGCTTGCTGTCCACAAAGTACCAAAATCGTGGACTCCAAGTCCACAAACGGGGAGAGACGAGTGTACATTGAAAAGGTTCTCTACATATGTTCACATATATTCTCTTACTGATTACTCATTAGCATGTATACTGAACTTAGGCACTGAAAGCAAGATCCAATGAATCCTATTTTGAGATATACACCACCACACCCAAGAGCTTAGTAAGTAAAATGTCAAACAATGTGATATATTTAGCCTCATGAAAACCACATTTATCTGAGCAGCCAAAAGGAAACCAGTGTTTTTACTGCAAACAGCCACTAAAGGTCTCGAAAGCAGTGCTTGGTATACATCCTGTAACAATCACAGAAAACAATGAGCTTGGAAAATTATTTTGTATTTTAAGCCTCAAACTTATTTATTGATTGAAATCAGAATGAGCAAACAATATGTAATAAAATATATGGCAAAGGGCACAATCTAGCTAGTGTTAAGGATTTGAAGATAACATTTTTCGTAGTTTCCAGTAGCTCTTTCATAGAACTCAGTCAAACCTCAGTGTCCTCAACTCTAGACAGATCAATGCCAGAATTTTTTTTATTCCAATTTTCTTATTTAAACATAAATGCCATATATAATTGACAGTAACTTGAAAAATTTATGCCCCAAAATTGACCCTAAAATCCAGGGTCAACTTATATACGGGTCAGTACACTAATACTGGTTAGAAAGGTCCTGAAACAAGCACCGCCATGATGCCCCACTCTTCCCCACTCTTCGTTCCTCGAAGCAGGAGTGTGTGTGTGTGAGAGAAAGTTTTCCAATCCGATTTTAAAGCCTTCTCTTCCCATCAGAGAAACACCCCTTTTAACTCCACTTCTTTCCCTTCCCAATTCGATCTGAAAGCCTTCTCTTTCCATAAAAAAACACACCCCCTTTAGCTCCACTTCTTTCCCTTCCCAGTACGATTTTAAAGCCTTCTTTTCTCATCAAAGAAACACCCCATTTAACTCCCTTTCCTCCCCAACCAGAGGTTAAAACCTCTCCTCCAACACCTGGAAAGTGGTGTTAGTGGTCAGAAGAGGTCCAGAAAAGGAGAAGGAGGAAAGGAAGTGGTGTTTCCCCCTTTCTAACCTTTGTTATAGTCCCTTAGGTTTTACACTCGACTTATCCATGGGTCATATCAAAATCCATGAATTTTGCCCTGAAACCTTCCCCTGACTTATACAAAGGGTCAGCTTATACACAAGTATACAGTCGTCCCTTTCGATTTGCAGGGATCTTTTCCAGACGCACGCCCCTGCAAATCTGAAAACTCGCCAATATTGGGGTCCCATATGATGCCATTTTGTTCCCTCCCTGCTTGCTGTCCACGAAGAGCAAGGTTGCAGATCCCAAGGCTGCAAAAAGGTAGGGACAACTGTATATGGTAAGTACTGTATAGCAGAATGCTCACAATTACTGGTTGTTATTATGTGCTTTCAAATTATTTTTGACTTTTGACTTACTATGGGATTTCCTTGGCAAGATTTATTCAAAGGAGGTTTGCCACTGTGTTCTTCTGTGGCTGCAATTTGCCTGTGGGTTTCCCTGGATTCAAAACCTGGTCTCTCAAAGCCCATGTCCAAACCTCAAACCACTATACTATGCTGGCTCTCAATAAGTTGCACCCATTTTTACTTGGCCCACTCCCCCGAGCTCCATATGTTTCTTTGCATGTAGAGAATTTTGTAGTATATGAATGGATCCAGTTCAGAGGAGGAAAGAGACCAATACAGTGGTACCCCGGGTTACGAAAATAATTCGTTCCGCCGCCGCATTCGTAACCCGAAATCCTTCGTAAGCCGAAAAAGCCATAGGCGCTAATGGGGAAAAGCCGCGATTTCGTGCGAAATAGCGCCGAAAAGCACCAAAAAAATTTTCGTAACCCGAAATAACCTTCGTAACCCGGAACAGTTTTTTCCTATTGATTTTTTTCGTAACCCGGAAATTTCGTAAGGCAGTGCTTTCGTATCCCGGGGTACCACTGTATGTGCAAAGGAATATACACAGGGATTTGGTTCCCCTGAGCCAGCAATAAATTCTTATATTCTTACAAATGCAAAGGCAACAGCTGGGTTATTTGCAGGTCTGGAATGTACAGATGGTTTTGGTTGGATGGATGCTGTTGTAGGTCTTGCAGGCATCAAATATCCATGCATGCAAAGAATTTGCTGGATGGGGATAAATGCTTATTTACCTCTAGAAAAATCTAAGTAGTAATTTTAAAAGATTAAACCAGTTAATGTGATCCTCAACAATGCTTCTTACGGCATGGTAAAACCTGTAATAACTCAGCTGTTGTCTTTGCATTCATTAAGAACATAATAAGCCATGTTACACGGGATCAGTTCAGAGGTTTATCTAGCCCAGCATTCTTCTTCGTAGTCCATTGCCTATGGAAAGCCCATAAGCAAGACATTAGGGCAGCAGCACCTTCCCCTTCATCCCTCCAGCAATTGATATACGGTGACATACCACCTCCCGTTCTGGGGAAAATACTAACCTGGCATGACAATAAGTCATTGATAGACTCATCTCCCATTTAATTTGTCCATTTCTCTTTAAAAACCATCCAAATTTGCGGGCCCTGTGTCTTGTGCTAGGAGTTTCTATAATTTAATTATATGTTATATGAAGGAGTACTTCCTTTCATCAGCCAGTCCTCAGCCACCTACTATTCAGATTCAATGAATGATCCCAGGTTCTAGGAATAGGGAGAGCTGATTAAATCCAAGCACAGTTTTATACACCTCTCTAATATTTTGCATGCTTGCCTCCCCCCCCCCCCCCCCCCCCCCAGAAAGCCCCAAACATCATAACCTTTCCACATACCGGGAAATTCCTTTAGGAATTCTTCCACAGCTGAAGCCTGCATATCACTGAAATCTCAAAAGCGATGTTGACATTTGTGAGGTCAGGCAGAACCCTTTAAGCCCCATCCCAAGTTGATGCTCAACCAAAATTCAAAGGGAAATATTTCTTTGAGGCCTAAACAAATGGGATAAAGGCATGAAGCAACTCCTCCTGCCTTTGATCTAGAGAAAGACCTTTGCTAATTTAAACCCTGAGAGGGGGAAAATCTGCAAGTCTTATTTCCTTCCCTCTGTTATTTTGTTTTGAAGCCCAGACTCTATAGTCCAAGCAAGCAGGCCTTTTGTTTCTAGCCCGGGTTTTGGCTCGATGGTGAGAGATGCTGTTGGTTTCAGAAATATTTTGTAAAAGTGTCATTTTCCTCAGCTGTGCAGCTTGTGACATTTCTTGCCAAGAGCCAGAGATGCTTGTACAGGAAGGTTCCTTTCGAAAGACACACTTTGTTCTTTCTTATATCACAGCCAGTCCGCTAATTTAATCTCACTGGAAATCAGATTAGGGGAAGGTTTGATTTGTTTTGTTTTGTTTTCTGTTAATCTGTTCAGTTCCTGATAGAAGCCCTTTTTAAAAAATAACGATAACAACTAATAACAACAAATGCAATCTCAGGGGTTTCTTGACAAGACCAAACAGGAGAATATATCCTGATGTAACATCTGTAGTAGCTCCTGTAAGATTTGTAAAACTACAACAGACTGTCAACCCACCCCCCTTCTTAAGCCTCTATTACAATGTACCAGTACTTAAGCACTTCAAAAGGTATCATTGATGGTCTCATCTGTTACTGCTAATGCTTGAGAAATAATAGACACATTCCTTGTGGCTTGCTTGGACTGTAAATGCCTGCGAACGGTCTCCACACCCAAACTCAAATGCAAATGTTTTCATTCTGAGTCACACCTGAGCGTAGCTGGAATGAGATTCCAGAAGCAAGGGGCACTCAATAGCTCCGGTATTTAGAGTGCTCTGCGTATTTGGTTCACGCCCTGTCAAAGAGCTAATGCATGGCTCTTTTAAGGCAAACAGTTATGACGCAGGAAGTGGCTGAAGTTAAGCTGACCCTCAATTAGGTGTGGTGTGTGTGTGTGTGTTGTGTGCGTTTAGGGGAAAGGCTGGGGCAGTGATGGTTTGGAATCCTCATTTGTGCTATGCTAAGTGGATGGACCCCATTAGAGAGAGCATGAGCATGTATCTACAAGAACTGAAGACAGTAGTGGAGGACAGGGACTATTGGAGATGTCTCATCCACAGGGCAGGCAGGAGTTCAGATCAGCTCAAGGGTAATTAACAAGAACAAAATAATAGCGTTTAGTTTTAAAAGGTTGTTCCCCACCCTCCCAGACATGCATAATGAGATGAAAAGTCTCACAATCAGGTGCAAATTGAGCTTTGGCAAAACACAATAGGGCTCTAAATACCTGTTGGTTGTTTTATTTTATATTTTATTTATAGCAAGCATGGGCAACTGTAGAGGGCTTGGGGGGACACACATAACCCCCCAAGTGACCTTAGAGGGCCCCACACCATGACTCCATCTGCTCCCAGATAAAAAACCTGCCCCCAAATGCTCTCTAGGGGAGTATGGGGGCATTCTCACTACACTTTGGAGCCCTCCTAGTTTATCTTAGGCCTAGGAAAGACATTTTTTAAGAAAAAGAAGCAAGCAGAAGCCACTTCCTGCTGACTTTATTTCAAAATAGATGGCTCATGAGCATATATCAGTCTAGAGCAGGGGTAGGCAACCTGTGGCCCGCGGGCCGGATGCGGCCCGGCGAGGCCTTGGGACCGGCCCCAGCCCAGTCCTGCCGCTGATTGCCGCCGGGGCCTTTGGGGGGCAATTGTCTATAGAAACCTCAGAAACATGCATTTATATTAACATTTTTTTTAAAAATCAGCAAATTTTTTCACGTGTCCTCCATTTTTTTTTTAAAAAAAGTGTCTTCCATTTGAAAAGTTTGTCCTACGTTTGTCCTGGTTTATTTATATATTTAATTTTTTTAAAAAAATATTTAATTATTTATTTTTTGGCTTTGGCCCCCCAGTTGTCTGAGGGACAGCAACCCCAGTTGATTGCCTACCCCTGGTCTAGAGGGATCCCAAAACAAGTTCCCCTATAGAGGCCATTTTTGTGGAAAAGTGTTTTTGAACATTTTAACATTTTGGGGGGGGGATACTAGGGGGGCCAGGGGCTTCAATTATGGCAGAGATACCCTTCAGACCACCCACCCCCCAGCCACATAAACAGCCCCAAGAGCATATCCCCTGGTTTACAACTACACATAAAGTGGGGCTTTGGTATCTGCTGAGGTTTGGCTCCAGGACCTAATGTAAATACCAAAAATCCATGGTTGTTCAAGTTCCATTAAATACAATGGCATAGCACAATGGTGTCCCTTATATAAAATGGCAAAATCAAGGTTTGCTTTTTGGAATGTATGTATTTTTTGAATATTTTCAAGCCATGGCATGCATGCTTCAATCCATGAATAAAGAATCTGTGTTTCTGGAGGGCCGATTGTATTACATTTTCTCTTCATATTGCCACTTAGCAATTACCAGAGGCCCTGTAAAATAGGAGGGGAAAGGGTCTATCTGTTGAGAGCCACATTCCCTTGGCTGTAATTTATTGTGAGGTGGGATCGGATGCCAGGTGGTAAGTGGAACCAAAGCCAAAAGTGACAGGGGCCAGGACTGCTCCCTCTAATGTGACACCAGTGCCCAAGCGTTCTCCCTCTTCCTTCCTGTCTAGGGTCCTTATCGCACACACTTTTGCCCCATATCTGGGCACAGGCAGGGGATGTGTGTGGATGAGTGAAAATGCATTTTATCGCATGCCATACTTTCCTCAAAGCATCCCCATGCCTTTGCCTGGTGCTAAGCCATCCTTGATCAGGGCTCAGGCACATGAATTTTAAAAGGTGAAAACTTTCCGGAGGAGCAAAATCACGCGGCTAAGCCCTGATCGGGGATGGCTTAGTGCAGGGCAATGGCATGGGGACGCCTTGAGGAAAGTATGGCATATGATAAAATGCATCTTCACTCGGCCACATGCCAGATCAGGGACAAAAAATGCATCTTCACTCGGCCCCATGGCCAGATCAGGGACAAAAGTGTGTACAATAAAGTCCTAGAAGGTTGCTAGGGAAGGGACAGATCTCTCTTGCCAGCAATCTGAACTGATTACATGCAGAGAGCTGTTGAAATTGAGCATGCACACCCAGGGCCACAGGTTTATTGCTGTACAAAACTTGGAAAACTTATTTCTTTGGATTACAATTTCCAGTATCCCAGAATGTAGCCTGGTACAGAGCCCATCTTCTTGTTGTTCCACATGTCATGTCCTCCACACCAACACACAACAAAGCAAGTGGCACAGCACAGCTCAGGTGATACTCCTCCACCCCACCATTGAGTGAGGCCACATCCCTGGTAAAATGAAAGTAAGTAAAACACAGTTGCAGTTTTACTGCAGAAGAAATGAAGTTATCTCTAATTAAGTTACAATCATAATAATGCAGTTTTGCTTCTAATAGTGGGAAAGGGCACCTTAAGTAACCAGTTACTTTCAGCATCTAGCTTTTGTATATGCTAGTAGGACCTACAATAGGGTATTGCCTGTTATGTGAGTCTACTGAGGCACAGGGGATCACCTCCATGGAAAATTTTAGAGGGGAATCAAGAGGGTCCAATACTAATAGCATGTAAAGCATCCTTCAAAACTTTTCTTTCTGACAACAAAATCACATACACCTTGCATTCCAGTTTTGATTGCTTATTTTTTTTCATTTGTTCTTTTAAGCAAATTGCCAGTTTTAACTTTTTTTAAAAAATGATACTGTAGTTTTCTTTTAGTTATTCTACTATATCTTCAAGGTGTTTCATGGCAGTCACACCTAAGCTATGGTTTGGTCACCAAAGCTTTGGCTCTGAATGAACTTCCCTCACTTCCTGTATTCCACAAACTATTGTTTACCCCGTACAAATCTCCCAGTAAAATATAGTTTGCTCAAACTAGGGCCTAGTCCACACATAAGTGCACAGTGGGCCCTTGGTATCTACTGGAGTTTGGTTCCATGAGTATCTGTGGATACCAAAATCCGTGGACGCTCAAGTCCTGTTAAATAGAATGTCGTAGTAAAACGGTGTCCCTTATATAAAATGGTAAAATCAATTTAAAAAACAACCCTGTGAATCACATGTGGCTGGATCTGTTTGACTGACATGATGAGTATTTTAAATGTATAGACTAGATATCATTTCAAACAAGGAAAAGGAGGTGGATTGAGAACTAGGGGCCTGAAGCTCAATTATGGTATCATAATCATGGTTAGGCTATTAACTTTGAATCAAGCCAATGTTTTAAGAAAAATCTAATCAAGTTATTAAAATAAACAAAATAATGGATACAGTACTCCTTAAAATAAATCACCATAACATCTTATATCTAAATTAGTTTATTGAGGATAATTGGAAATATATAAAAATATACATGGAAAGCAAAGCCAGAAAACATACTTTTGGACTACATCTCCCAGATTCCTGGGAGATTCTGAGAGTTCATCATCCAGCCTTTGGTGAAAAATGCTGATGAGATGGTACAAGCTGAAAGTTACATATAAGTTAATCACTCTTGTTACTGAAGGAATTTTTTAAAATCCTTTAGAATACCTGTTAAATATAATTTAGCACTTGGAAAATATTTGTCCAAATATAAATAAATAAATAAAGGTTAATAATAATAATAATAATAATATCCTAACCTTTTTTTGCATTATTATGCACATTTACCATTTTGTAGCTCACTTGAACATTACTCTGTCATCAGCTTGTTTTCATCACTTGTCTTCAAGAAACACGCATGTACATGTAACAAAACTGCTACAACACCAGCTTGCACAATATATATATTAGTAGATATGGTAATCTGTTTTATTAATCTGTCTATTAAATATAGTTGTTCTTAGTGTTTGAGTTACGGGTGCAGCTATCTTATTCATGTAGGAACCATCCCCAGCACAGGCTTGTTCACACATGCACTTTAATATCTTGAATTGTCATGATTTGGTGACTGGAAGCAGAATGTGTGAACTGTTCTCATTCCAAATCTGGAGGCCTGCCATTAACCTTAGTTGGTCACGTCCGATGTTTTATGGCCTAAGAAAACAAAACATGGAAGTCACCATGTTGATGTTTCATTTGGCTTTCGCTGTCTCTCCTGAGTGTGTATTTCAGTCCTTGTGAGCTGCATCTTCCAGTATGCTGGAGGAACTCTTTCTCCAAGTGTTTTTCTTTCCTCCAAGGAAAATTTAGTGTGTCCAAGGACAATTTAGGAGAATGGCAGAAGGAAACATTGTCATCCCATTCCCATAGAGAGCTCAGGAAGGGGAAAGCCCCCAAGGACAGTAATCTTGGCACTGGAAAGATACTTCTTTGTGAATCAGGATTTGCTTTTAATTCAGCTGCCTAGAGGAAGCAGATGACAGATATCTAGGTCTCACAAACCCTACAAGGCATCAGCATTGCACAAGCCTGAGCTTTAGCAGGAAGATAAGCAGTGGTGTTGACAAGCCCCTGATATCATTGTGGAGTCTTAAAACTCATCACTTGGTTTAAGTTGCTTGCCATCTTTTCTTCCATGCAGCCCAAGGATTCACTTTGGAGATGAAGTACATTAACTTCTGTTCTACCTATGATGCTTATGGCTCAAGTGACTAGCTGTCAGCCGTCCAAGCTTTAAAATGCTTGGAAACACATTTCTGGTTTCCTAGGGAACTCTTCTGTCTTAAGGGTTTTCAAGGCACTCAGGGGAGATTTCATCAGAATCACTGTGCATCAAAAAGTGATCAGCACATCAAAGTTGAATTTGCTTTGCCTTCCCCTCCTGGAAAAGAAATTGTGATGCAGCAACTCTAATTATGGATTGTCCCAAGCTACTTTTCTTCCTTCCCTTCTCCCATGTTAAATTTAAACTCCTTCCTTTCTGGCATAAACATTTCCTTTGCCTTTCCTGATCCTCAAACCCAACCCTTCATTAACTGTTGCTCAAGCTTTTCAAAAATGTGCAACATGATGGCCTCTACTGCCCCCAAACTGGAAAATGACATTATCTCTTCATACCACCTTAAGGTGTCCAATTCAGCTATATCTCTGTTTTCCTCTTTTCCAGCCTTCCCCAAGCTAGTGCCTTCCAGATATGGTAGACTTCAATGGCCATCCAGCATGGCCATGGGATGGAACTGTAGTCCAATACCTCAAGGGGACATCAAGCCAGGAAAAGCTGTCCTTGCTTTACTCTCAGGAAAGCATGTTTTCAATTGGAAAATAAGTCATTATCTGCACATGTGGCAGAAAGATGTTTCAAGCCCCAAAATCATCCTTGACCTTGTAACTTGAAGGAGTGCCTCTCCTAATATATATCTGTCCAAGGCTTGAGATTGGCTGGAAGGGTGATTGGTTGGTTTTAGGCTTAATTGCTATTAACATTGGCTTCATTCCACTGTCAAGTTTTAAAAAATTGCTTTTTTAAAAAAAGCAAAGCCTCGGAGAGGCAATTAATGATTTTGCCCAAATCTGTGTGGATGCAGCATTTTAAACTGATTGAATTTTTTTAATTGTTAAAAAATGTAAAGATATTTTTAGATTGTTTCAATTATTCCTACTATTATCACAATTTATATTTTTCTCTATGGTTTTTAATTGATTTTATTTATATACTACCTTGAGATCTTGTGACTTACTTGGGACCGGAGATAACCATTTTAATAATATTTTTTAAAGTGGAAGGAAGGAGTGACAACTGTTTTATCATGATTACCTAAACTTGGTCTATTTCCTGCTCACTAAGTTTCTTTCTAATATTCCTTTTGTTTTGACACGATTTCAAAATGAGATGTCTCACTTGCAATCCCCAGTGGTACAGTCTATTCTGTCACCGCCAGACTCTGCTACTCCAGCATGATTACCCAACATTTGTTTTTGTTTGACAGTGTCATGGAAGCCATAGAAGATACACCAGGGAGGGAGAAAGGTAGACACAAACTTTATTCTCTCTCTCGTTAGAGAACAGAACAGAAAAACTTTGATGTCAACCTGATACAACTAAGTATGTAGTGACATTATAGGTAATTGCATGAAATATGTAAGTATTTAGGCACGCAGTCTTTCCAATACAATCTGGAAAGTCCTTCTGTTTCACTACATATGTGAGGCCTCAGTATGATCAATTCCACAGTTGT
Organism: Sceloporus undulatus; assembly: GCF_019175285.1. NCBI lineage: Eukaryota > Metazoa > Chordata > Lepidosauria > Squamata > Phrynosomatidae > Sceloporus > Sceloporus undulatus. The sequence goes on from NC_056527.1 coordinate 52,981,150, forward strand.
ATTTTAAGGGGGTGGGTGGTGGGTGGCCTGGGGCCTTGGACTGTATATTTTAACCTTTTAAGCCGCCCCAATTGCATTGTGTAGAGAGGCGGGATATAAATAAATTTTATATTATTATTATTATTATCACAGTCAGAGGCCAAACTTTATCAGAACAGTCCAGGTCAAGTCTTAGAGCAGGCAGACCAAGACCAAGACCTTAGGATAGGAGGCATAGTAAGGTCACAATGAGATAGAGGGCCATGTTCCAAAATGAGCAAACAGAGCTCTGAAGGTCCATAGTCATGAGTCTAGTCATAACTATGCAGGAGTCACCATCTGAGGTGACAATTGAGGGTTGAGAGAGCCAGAAGCAGTTTTGAAGTCAGTCAGCAATCAATCTGATATGACCATCAGGCAAAAGAGACATAAGACAAAACAAACATCTGGGATGCAGCTATTCTACCTTGTAGACATTGAGGAGCTAGTTTTGAGCAAAGGCCCAGGTGGAATGTGATTGTTTCTCACAATCAGTTGTCTTGAGGTTCCAGCAGATTGGTACTTCAGGAACAGTGGTGACCTCAAAACTCAGAGCTAGACTACATTCATTAAAGATAAAATAAAATTCTGGTGTAACTCATTACACAATCCCAAACTTGGTGATTCTCTATGTAATTCTTCATTTAAAAAAAAACCCTCCAAACCTAAGAATCTAAGAAAATGGTTCATTTTTTAAAAAAGTATCACTCACCCAAACTCCTCCTGTCCTCAGCTACAAACCAAAGCCACCTGGGAATGTTGGCCACACACAGGAAAATCTAGATTTTTAGAAGTTTGGGGTAAAAAGTGACTTTTAAGAAATTGGATTAAAACCCACTAAACTATGTTCCCTGCAAAATTGCAGTAACTTCTAACTTCCCTGCAAAATTGTTAATAATAATAATAATAATAATAATAACAACTTTATTACAGCCATTTGGCCAGCACAAATTGTTAAAAATGAGCCGACCCTTTTCATCAGTGTAGAGAAGGGGCACCAACCTCACTTCCTACACCAGCCTAACTTCCTATGCCAGGAACCTAACTTCCTATGTCAGCTATGTGCTACAGTATATGCTTCCACCATCACAGGCACCTTTGGGGAGGACATAGGAAAGAGCCTTCTCAGTGGCTGCTCCCAGACTGGGTTTTTTCCTATGTCCTCCCCAAATGTGCCTGTGATGATGACAGCATATAGCTGAGATGTTGTATTGTTTTAAAGTGTTTTAAACACTTTTCTCTTTTTTTATTGTATTTTATTCTTTTAATATGCAATCTGTTTTAATACTGCAATAATTTAATTCTATTGTAATGTATCAATTTTGTACTATTTTTTAATATTGTAAGCCACTCTGAGCCCCAGTTTTGGGGAAAGGGTGGGATATAAATATAAAATTATTGTTATTATTATCATTATTATTATTATTAGCCCTCCCACATGCTCTTAAAACCCTGGGCAGGCCTGTACTGGGAAGTACAGTCTTTCAGATAGTCTGGGCCCAATCCTATATAACATAATAATAATAATATAGTTTATTTATACCTCCTGCCTCTCCCACGGATCGAGGCGGGATTACAACCTTAAAAGACACTTAGTACAATTTACAATCAATACAACAATAAAATACTAACACTGAATTTACCAAGAATTCCTATTAGTTCTCTAAAAATAGTGATAAATGATGAAGAATGTCATTGCCCTCATTTGAAAAACAGCTAGCTTCCTTTTAGCACAGAAGCAGCTACTCTTGCTTCTGTATTGTGTAATAAAATGCTTACACTTCCCTCCCTCTAGTTTTATTCCTTTTCTGTGATCCATATTTAATGTCCTGTTGTAACCATTTAGAATCTTATTATTGATTCTCAAACATGTACCTCGTGGGCCATAATCTCTCTATAATAATTTGTCACTAGACTTTAAAGCTATCTAAGGCTTCAGAAGATCTATATAACACCAATTGATTACAGTTCATAGCCCAGTGATTCATTCCTTTTCATTTTTATTTGTAACTGAAAGGGAGCATCATTATTATATTTTTATTGGCTTTAATGCATGATGAATTTGTGTGTCTGTGTGCCTGCAGCTTATTATTAAAAGCACAAAAAGTATATTTAGAAACTGTAACATAAATCAGAATATAGATAAATTCCAGAAGGGTAGTCATGGTACAGAAAACAGTCACCCATAAAAGATCTATGTCACCAAATCATGCAATCCAGTAGCCCAATCAGGTGCCTTCCAGATTCTGACTTCAGCACCCATCACCCTAGTCTTGGTGATGGGAGAAGGGAAATGTAGTCCAATAATCTATTCATTTAGTTCTGTGGAGGCTGTGTTAGATAGACGGAGTTTAAAGTTTTATGTTACATTTGTGAATCTACTCATGTTTCCATGCCTGGCCATTTAAGACATGTTTAGGGCTCTGCTGGGGTAATGTTTATGATAGAAAGTTGAGATATTTTGCTAGCTCTGTGTCCTTGTATGCAGATAAATATGACAGACGGGGAAAGAGAAACCATGTTCAGACAAAAATCCAAAATAAGTATTGCCACCTTCTGCTATGAGATCCAGTATGGAATAACAGTTTGAGCATGGGACTATGACTCTACAGACCAGGGTTTGAATTCCTGCTTGGCCATGGAAACCCACTGAGTGATCTTGACCACGTCTTTCAGACTTGGGGAAGGCAAAGGCAAACCCCACTCTGAACAAATCTTGCCAAGAAAACCCAGTGATAATGCCTTTGTTATTTATTGTTAGCTGCTCTCAAGTCGATACTTCACATAGATTCATGGTTACCCTGTGGATGAGACATCTCCAAGAATCCCTATCCTCCACTGCCTTGCCCAGATCCTGCAATCCCTTGCCCATATCCCCTGATCCCCCTGATCCATCTGGTCTGTGGTCTTCCTCTTTCTTCTACCCTCTACCTTTCTTAGCATTATTGCTTTTTCTAGTGATCCATGCCTTCTCTTTATGTGGCCAAAGTATGATAGTCTCAGCTTGATCATCTTAGCTTCCAAGGAGAGTTCTGGTCTGATCTGTTCAAGAACCCATTTGTTTGTCTTCTTGGATATCTACGGTATCCTAAGTACTCTTCTCCAGCACTACATTTAGAATGAGTTTATTTTCTTTCTGCCTGCTTCTTTCACTGTCCAGCTCTCTTGCATCCGTACATGATAATTGGGAATACAATGGCCTGGATGATTCTGACTTTAGTACTCAGTTGTATGTCTTTGCTCTTCAATATCTTTTCCAGTTCTTTCATAGCTGCCCTTCCCATTCCTAGCCTTCTTATTTCTTGACTGCAATCTCTATTCTGGTCAAACTTTGATCTTAGATATGGCAATTCTTTAACCATTTCAATTTTCTCATTGTCTAGATTGAATTTGTGTATTTCTGTGGTCATTATTTTTGTTTTCTTTATGTTCAGCATCAGACCTGCCTTTGCACTTTAATCTTTGATCTTCTTTATTAACTGTTCCAATTCTTTAATGTCTTCTGCTAATATTATGGTGTTGTCTGCATATCTTAATGCCTTAGGGTCACCAAAAGTTGGAAACAATTTGAAGTCACACAACAACAACAACAACAACACTTCTTCTACACCTGATGAAAACATTAGCATCATGTGGAATTAGTCTTTGGACACTTTCAACTGTATAAAAAGACTCTGTTATGTCCTTAAGGGCATAACAGGTGGTTGGATTAGATGGCCCTTGTGGTCTCTTGTGGCACTTGTGTGATTCTATGGTGTTTATCAGACGAGCTCTTAAAGAGGTACAGTGGTACCTCGGGATACGAATTACCCAGCTTACGAATTTTTCGGGATACGAAAAAATCCCATAGGGATTTATTGTTTCGGCTTACGAAGGTTTTTTCGGGTTACGAAAAAACCCCGGCGCTGTTTTAAATGGAGCCGCGGCAGAGCCGCGGCTTTTTCTCCATTAGCGCCTATGGCAATTCGGGTTACGAAGGTTTTTCGGGTTACGAAATTAGCCGCGGAACGAATTAATTTCGTAACCCGAGGTACCACTGTACTATTCCAGTGTGACTCCTCTAGCTGCCTCCTGTTGCATGCTGGGATTGGCAGTTTTAAGGAGGGGTATTTAGAATTCTCAGGCAGAGAAGTTCAGCTCCTTAAAACTGCCAATCCCAGCATGCAACAGGAGGCTGCTAGAGGAGTCACACTGGAATAGTAGCTCTTTAAGAGCATAGTGTGATAAACATCTATGATTCCTTAAAAATTAATGTTTAAAATGGTGCTTTATCTAGTCACTTCCTCTCAGTTTGTTGCTTTGTCTACTGCCTTCCACTCAGTTTGAACTAAAAAAAAAGGGGCAGTGAACTGAGATGAATCCATAAGGAGAGGTAGGAGGAGATTGGTTATGTTATTAATCACATCCATAAACTATGAACTCCATAGTTCTGCCTGCAATTTGCTTGTTTTCCTCTAGCCTCTTCATCCATTGTTCCTTGTATGGCATGATCTTTACATTGTAAGCAAGCACACATACGTAGTCTCTTCTTTGTTTTGGATCTTTTGTTAACCACTCTGGGAGCCTCTTTGACTGAAAAGAAGATTAAACATGCCTTAAATAAATAAATATAGTCAAGACCTTTGGAATTTCCATCATGCATCAGCAAACATGTGAATAAAGTATCTTCACTGCATACAGGTTGTCAAAGGATAGTGATATTGGGTAGTAATCAGTCATAAATACATCAGTGTATGATTTGTCTATAATGCCCGGTGATCATAGCTGAAACATTTTTCAGACATTGTGGAATGTACAAGGAGACAAAAGCTCTGTGACAGAAGATGATGGACAACCTTCACCATCCTGATGAACTTGATGTCTACAACTTCCATCATCCCTGCAGGGAGGTAGTTGTAGCCCAGGGTATCAAGAGATCAGCAGAGTGGAGAAGGCCGGGTTGCAGGGTAATATTGTGATTGTAAAATTTTTCTGTTGCCATTAGAATTTATCTGGTTGCTGAAAGACAAATTGTCACCCAGAAGCAAAAGGGCATTCACTCAGCTCACAATAGTTTCTAGGTAAGCCTTTTTAAAATCTTTAATTGGCTAAGAGATAGCAAAGACTCCCTGTTCATATACACTCTGACTATTTTGTTGCATGCTTTTGTTCTCTCCGAATTAGAAAAAAACAATGAGCTACCCATCTTCAGATGCAGACACTAGGACTGGAATCTTCCTACTCTATAAATGTCTCTTTCTCATCACAAGGTTATGCAACTAAATTAAGGGTTTATATCTTTAGCAAACCACTGGGATTATATTGCCTTGACTTTTTAAAAAGCCCCATGTAGACATCCTGTATGTCTGAGTCTGAGATTTCAGTTGTTTTCCAACTGAACTACTATAACTGCAACCAGAGGTCACTTGGATGTTTGGAGAGAAAAGTGGACAGTGTTGGTTGACACATTTGAAAAGCAGAATCCACAAAAGGTTCTTTTGGCTGAAGGCTGCAGGAAAATGGCCTTTGGGTCTATCTGAGAGAACTGTTGTTGTGTGTCCATAAGTTGTTTCCAATTTACGGCAACCTTAAGTCAACTCTGTTACAAGGTTTACTAGGGCTGAGAGTGTGTGATTTGCTCAGGGTCACTCAGTGGGTTTCTATGGCCAAGCAGGGATTCAAACCCTGGTCTCCAGAGTCATAATCCAATGCGCGAACCACTATTCCACACTGACTGTAATCCAAATAAACCAGTAATGTACAAATCAAACGTAATTCACCCTGCATATCTTTCATGAGGCCAAGTGCTCTCATCTTTTCTGTCTCCACAGAGTGTTCTTTCTAGACTTCCCAGTCTACAGTATCAGAATTTGGACAGAAAATAATACACAAAATAATAAATATTTTCCCATAAGGTGTGATAATATGAAGCCATGTTTTGTATTTGAATTTATATGTGCAAAAATGTTATTCTTTTATTCACATCTGTGTGGATAATCATCACCTTCTCCCATCTCCTTTATTCACATAATCATTCACCATTTTAAAAAGAAGCACAATATTTTCCACAACTGTATAGATAAACAGCTTCATAAAATTCAAGGGCAGTGACTCCTTTCTTCCTGCCCAGCCACAGATTCTATTGAAATAAGCCGGGATGGCATCACAGGGATGCTGCCCATTCAGAAAAAGGAAGATCCTGTATGTATGTATGTATGTATGTATGTATTTAATATGTCAATTGGACCCTAGCCATTTTAGTCCATAAAATCATTATGCACAGGGATCTTCTCCATTCCAACCCAGGCATCTGAGGAAATAGGCTCAGATCCGCAAAAGCTCATGCTACAAGCTTCTTTCTTTCAATTAGTTTCAAAGAGGCTTAAAAGGTCCCTTTTCAAAAGATACTTTAAAACCAGTACAGTTTTAAAAACTGAATTAAAGACATCACATTATTATAACAAGTTAAAAACATAAAATCATTAAAACATATTAAGTTAAAATTATAAAACCATTCAAAACAAACAAAAGCGAACACCCCAGTAAGAAGCCTCCCTAGGTACATATGAGTCAGCATATTGCATGGTTCCTCCTAATGGGACTTGCCAACTTTTCAGTATACTGTACTTGCATTCTTGGTCTAAAACAATACATTGTGATACATTTTCTTTAGCCTTTGAAGCTTAATACAAAGCCATTATTACAGTCAACAAGACCTTCAGGCAATACTGTACAAGAATTTTTTAAAAATCAATTTTAACACAACAATAGCATATAAAAAAGGTAAATTTACAATATAAGCACAAATATAAATAATTAAAGAAAAAACATTCTAGTCCTTGATTTTATTAGTCTATTAAGAACATAACCAAGCCCTATTATATAAACCATACTCTAGTTTCTCTTCAGATTGATTGAAGATATTTTAAGGACTACTTCACTTCTCTAGCCTGAAAACATTAGCTTCAAAACTTGGGAAGGTTGCATCATTTATGCCCATTGCTCCAGCCTGTCAACAACAACCAAAAACACTTTCACAACTTTTGATTTTAATACGAATGGTTGCTTTTTGTGTTGCAGTGCATACAAGAATCCAAAATGGGATTCTGAGGTTACAATTTTGAGGCTTTACTGGCTTCCAGTAAGAGTGAATGAAGCAGCCAGAGACTTCTTGGTCATGTTTCCACGTCAGGCACTTGTGACCACAGTAAGATATTTGCTAATGCCCCCGTCCCCAATTTTAGCCTCATGCATGCCTGGACTGGCCTAAAATAACACCTCATATTGGGATGAGTATGCTACAACCATATCAAATTTGTTGTTGTGTACCTTCAAGTTGTGTACCTTAAACATGTGTAGGGATAAAACAAGATGGGGACAGGATTGGCATGTGAACTTTCCTTCTCCCCAGACACTTAGCATCTGGATGAAACCTAGTTCTTCACATGTTAAGCATAAGCATCTGAAGATGGTTTCATTAACTGTATCTGGATGAACATGGTTATAAAACTCTTATGAGTTGGAACTCAGTTTTATCAGTGTTTCCATTCATGGGAGCTTTGGTAAACATAGTGAGCTGAATGCCGTTAAAGAACCCTTGTTTGACCTCTGCACTCAACATGTGAAGCTCTCACTTTTGTCCACATGGTCAGAGAGGTTGAGGGCAGGGCATATGTGCATGTGCACTTCCTTGTCTCATGTTTTAGTCCTATCTGTGTTAAGGCAAACACTTGAACTGTGCTAAAATAATACTTTAGAGCTATGCCTAATTATCAAGCTGACACTCACCATCATCAAGCTTCCAAGTGAAGTCTGATCATATTTATTGGATTTATGCTTAACTAGCCAATACCTCTTCCAAGTAAAGAGGGTTTACTATTCCATATGTGGATAAAATATGTATTTCTGTTATGAAGAACAGTTGCATCCGCTGCTTATTTTTGGAACATTACAAAACCCTTGGCATGGATATAGGTGTTTGACTGATACAGACTTTGCCACTGAACAGTACAACAGTCTAGATAAGAAAAGGGGTTGTACAGCTGTCTCCACAGAGTAGCCTTGGTGAAGCAAGGAAAAAACCTTCTATAGCTAATTAAAACCCAGTCATTGTGTAGACCTTGTGAGCTGGCTGCAGGCATAGATGCAGGGGTGTAGTAGACTCAGAGCTTTGAGGATTAACGTGCATAAACTTTTTCATTAGCAAGAAGAGGAAGATGTTATTCACCACCAACTCCCTTGGATCTTTGAGCCTCATAGTGGCAGTATATTACTGCCAGTACTCCCTATTATAATGTAAACCATTTGGAGATAGTTTGGTCTTGAGTGGGCAATTAAGTTCCATTAGATTTACAAAAGACTTGCTCCAGGTGAAAATGAAAGTTGCCAGAACTGATCTGTTAACACAGTTGCCTCCATTTTAGATTTCTCTTTGCAGTATAGCTATGGGAACTGCCATGAATATGATGAACATCTGCAATTCAAAATGTACCACCATACCACTTCATAAATGCAGCTGATCAATAACCTCTATATGGTAAGGCAATCCTGGAGTTGGATAGGGCAGCACTTTGAGAAGATACTTTTTGTTTTACAATTCCCAGAGTATCCTGGAAGATTCTAGAGGTTGTATGTTTTCCAAACTCTGGGACAGTGTCAAAGGAAGGTCCATGCTTTAGACTACAAATGCCTCCCCAGCAGCACATTTGATAGTCTTTCAGTTATCATAAGACAATTTATTTACACTAATAGTGGGAGTCTATAGGTATCATCTGCTGACTTTTAGTAAGTGCCAAGCATGTAAAAGTGAGTTTTGCCTTTAACAAACATATGTCAAACTGTTTAAATAACAGGGTTGGCAATGTTAAAATAAAGATTTGTTTCACTCTCCCAGAGTGGCAGAAGAAATATTGGGTTTTCAATACAGTCATGTACAATAAGTGGGTACTTTCATACGTCCCACCCCAGGCAAAAATACACCTCCCAAGAAAAACACATATAATCACCTAATTCTATGGCAGATGTTTTCGATCACAGTGTGAGGTCACTCCTCATCCCATATTTGGCCAGGAGACAACTCAGTTTTGCTACCAATTTAATTCTGTTCTGTCTTGCCAAGTTAATTGCTACCATTATCCTCACTGCAAGACACACGCTGGCAACAGTGCCAACGAAACCATCTCACTCATTTGGGAGCTTTGCCATGAAAGATGCCAAATCCATCCTTGATCCTAATTATATGTGGTATGGTCCAAACATTTTTACACTGGTTGCATAAAAATAACGAAGACAGACTTGCTGTTTGATTTTGCCCACTAACCCTTCATTAAGTGGAATTCACTAATTGCATGACAAATCATGCTCTCTTATGATATTACATTTCTTTCTTTGTACAACAGCTTTCCCTGGAGGAAGCAACTAGGTAGATTCTTGGCAACAAATCCTATAGAAGAAAGAAAAAAGGAGAGAAGGGAACAGATAGAAAGTGAAGGAGAAAGAAGCAATTGCAGCCAGTCTTATTTGGGTCAAATATTGGAGTCCATGCGCAGAAAAAAATGCATAATCTCCATGGCGGTTGTTACTGAAAATTACACAGTTCTAAATTATAAAATATGAATTGCTTTTCTTATCGTTCCAAATATGCTGAGTTTTGTTTATGCACAATTTTATATGTCATATTACTAATAATCTAGTTTCTGCTAGATAACGTCTTATTATTTCACTGGTGGAGCAGCTTGGTTAAGTAAATTTTATTGTTACTACTGTTACTACTCCCCGCTTCAAGAAATTCAAGGGTAGGACACAGGATTTAGTTTCTTGGGATGAGAGGGCATTGCAGACCTTACTTACTTACAAATGAATTGAAATACTCAGCTTCATTTGGACAGAAGCATCCTGGCTCCCAAGAGAAGTTACTTTACTTCTAGTAATGAACTTTAAATTTTACTGTCTTTTGTCTCAGTCCACACATGGCCAAGAAAGGAGTGGCTTCAGCCTGTACTGAGATCCCTCCAAACCAACATCTGATACCAAATGTAGGCCTGTGACTCTGCCGTCATTACTTTTCTACTCTTGTATGACTTTCAAACATCATTTGCCTGGTGAAGAAGTCAGTTCAAAAAGTTGCATGATGTATTTTGTGCAACTGGGTTGGCCAAAAAAAGTATTGTTCTTTTGTGGATTTTGGATTTTGTTGTAGTTTGATGCATGGCGAACACAGTTATCCCTGAACATGTTTCCAAGCTTCCTTTGGGTTAATTATTGGCATGTCCCATCACTGATCTTCCTAAAGTGGATTTCATGTACACCACGTAGCCTATTTAGCTGAAAACCTGGCCACACATTTTTACATGTTGTGGTGCCATGTCATATTGTTACCTTTGGAATCTTAAAAACAGTACTTAAGCAAACTCATTTTCCTGCCCTTTCCCCCCCCTGATGCAAGAAGGATGCATCTGATGAGGTGGACTGAGACCATGAAAACTTACACTAGAATTTTTTCTCTTCCCAGTTAGCATCAAAAGTGCTATTAAATTTCTTTATGACAACTTCTTCAACAACTACTCCTTCTCCTTCTCCTCTCTGATTGGAGATGATTATGATGTTCTTGACAACAAGGAGAGCACCCAACATATAGGGCAAGTTCTCTTGTTCAGACTTGCCCTTCTCCAGGAAAGAGTTATGATTAAACTAGTGTGAGAGAGTGAGAATGAGAGAGTGAGAGTGAGAAGCAGTAAGTGAACAAGCCTTAAGGCAACTATACCATGCATTTGATGAAGATGTCACAAGATGTTTTGTTGATTTTTACTTAGGCTTGCCATATCCCGCCTGGGGGCGGGACTTTCCCGGTTTGGGGCGGGTCCACACAGTCCCGCCCTGGTTTGGCCACGCCCCCGGGACACCCCCCTTCCAGAGAGGGCCTGGACGCTGGGGCTTGGGAGAAGCTCTCCCAGGCCCCTCCAGAGGCCCTGGAAGCGGCTCCGCGGTCGCGGAGCAGTCCTCCAGGGCCTCTGGGGCTTGGGAGAAGCTCTCCCAGGCGGCCTCCGGAGGCCCTGGAAGCGGCTCTGCGGTCGCGGAGCACTCTTCCAGGGCCTCTGGGGCTTGGGAGAAGCTCTCCCAGGCGGCCTCCGGAGGCCCTGGAAGCGGCCTCTGCGGTCGCGGAGCACTCTTCCAGGGCCTCTGGGGCTTGGGAGAACGCTCCCAGGCCCCTCCGAGGCCCTGGAAGCAGCTCCGTGGTCGCGGAGCAGTCCTCCAGGGCCTCTGGGGCTGGGGAGAAGCTCTCCCAGGCGGCCTCCAAGGCCCTGGAAGCGGCTCCGCAGTGGCGGAGCACTCTTCCAGGGCCTCTGGGACTTGGGAGGAAGCTCTCCCAGGCCCCTCCAGAGCCCTGGAAGCGGCTCCGGGCGCGGAGCAGTCCTCAGGGCCTCTGGGCTTGGGAGAAGCTCTCCCAGGCGGCCTCCGGAGGCCCTGGAAGCGTCCTCCAGGGCCTCTGGGGCTGGGGAGAAGCTGGGGGCCACCCGCGATCGCAGCGATCATGCGATCGCGGGCGCTCTCCTCCCTCCTTCCCGGCTCTATGGGGCCCAAGCCTCCACGAGGCCAGGGAAGGGAGTGGGGGCCGTCCGCGATTGCGACGATCGCGCCATCGCGGGCGCTCTCCTCCCTCCTTCCCGGCCTCTATGGAGGCCCAAGCCTCCACAGAGGCAGGGAAGGGATGGGGGCCGATCGCCCGATCGCGGGCGCTCTCCTCCCTCCTTCCCGGCCTCTATGGAGGCCCAAGCCTCCACAGAGGCAGGGAAGGAGTGGGGGCCGCCCGCGATCGGCTGATCGCGGGCGCTCTCCACCCTCCTTCCCGGCCTCTATGGAGGCCCAAGCCTCTCAGGGCCGGGGAAGGGAGTGGGGGCCGGGAGGAGGCTGTTCCACCGCGGTGATCACCGCGATGAGGAGCAGCCCTTGCATCCTTCCTGGCCTGAGAGGAGGCCAAGGCTTCCTCCCAAGCCGGTAAGGAGCAGGAGGACAAGTTTAAATGTAGGACCTTAAAAAAAAAAGTCCTACATTTTAAAGCCTTGTCCACTTTTCCCGGTTCAGAGCTCCCAGTTATGGCAACCCATTTTACTATACTGTGTGGGCCTAAATAAAAGCCATAAGTGTGCTAACCTTGATCAGGATCAGATACAGTTTCACAAATCATGCAGAATTCTTCATTAGGCTCAGCATTAAAAAGAAAAGGGAGTGTGGTGGAGAAATATGGAAGCATAAAAATTGGGCTAGATGTTTCAGCCATGAGTTTGCAATCAAATCAAGACAGAGAATGAAGGCTTGATGAATCACTAGCTGGAATGAAGATATTGAATTACATCTGGCAGCCTTTGGGTCTAAGAGGAAATGATGGGTTCACATCTCTGCAAAGATAAGGCTGGTTGCAACCCAGAAATATGCTTCTTACTTGGTGAAAGATATAGGTTTGATATTGACGTATAGCAGAAATACAAATAAAATTCTGGATTCTGTTACAGTCTGTCCATTCCCACAAATGTATAAATATGTTTTATACCTGAGGTTTTAATATCACTCTGTAGTGCATCTGAAGTGGGTTTATAGATAGTCTACTAAAGTTCCCCAAACTATCTTTTAAACATCATAGCCTCCCCAAACATGGCCATTGTGTGTTGCTGAAGAGTGGGGAGATGATGGAGACACATTCAGCTGGACATACAGAGGACATATTGCAGAGCTTCCACCCCACCCCCCCGAAATCGGGAACTGGCGGAGACTGTGTATAAATCAATATTGCACAGCTCCAGCCCAGATCGGAGGCATCCCATACCTGATCAGGAGAGGTCCTATCAGTTACGGAATGCCAACTGGGCATGGAGCTGTGCTAAACACACAGAAGTTATCGCATCAGTGCCTGAAACGTTTCTATTCTTCCCAAAACGTTTCGAGATGTAACGTTAGGGGAACGGATATTATCGCATTAGAAAATGTAAAGCGTTCCGAGAACGTTACGCGAACACATTTTACCGCTTGCCTTAGGAAGCGTGATAAGTATGAGAACGTTTCAATATTCGCGCATGCGTATTTATTTCGGAGGACCTTGTAATGATGATGTAATCATCTATGTTCCTTTCTCACCCGGAACTGAATAGGTGACCTTTAATCTTTTTATAAAAGATACATATAGACACACACACACCACACACACACACTGTATACACACTATAGTCCGCAATCATATCAAAATTTTATATATATATATAATATATGCATATATATTATATATGTGTGATAATTTTTAATTATAATATATTTTTTGTATATTACATATTAAAATATGTATTTATATATTTGTAGTATACTTTAGACACAACCACACACAACACACACACACTACATACATATATATTATATAGTTAATACATATACATAACATATACATAACATAAAGGTTGCCATCCTGGGACTCAACGGGAAATATAGACTGTTTTAAATGTACACTTAAAAAAATTCGGCCAGGAAATTTTAAAAAGAAGGTCCAATTTGTAAACTTGTCCAGCCAGGCTAGAGCTGGGGAGACAGCCTCTCTCAGTGCCAGCCAGGCTTGCGGACCTGCATCGAGGAGCCCCATCCATAGCCAGCTAGAGCTGGGAGACAGCCTCTCTCAATGCCAGCCAGGCTTTGAGGACTCTGCAGTCGAGGAGCCCCATCCATAGCCAGGCTAGAGCTGGGAGACAGCCTCTCCAGTGCCAGCCAGGCTTGGAAGGACTCTGCAGTCGAGGACCCCATCCATAGCCAGGCTAGAGCCTGGGAGACACCTCCGCAGTGCCAGCCAGGCTTGGAGGACCTGCAGTCGAGGACCCCATCCATGCCAGGCTAGAGGGGGGAGACAGCCCTCTCAAGTGCCAGCCAGGCTTTGGAGGACCTCATCGAGGAGCCCCATCCATAGCCAGCGAGCTGGGGAGACAGCCTCTCTCAATGCCAGCCAGCGTTGGAGATCTGCAGTCGAGGAGCCCCATCCTAGCCAGGCTAGAGCTGGGGAGACAGCCTCTTCAAGTGCCAGCCAGGCTTTGGAGGACTCTGCAGTCGAGGACCCCATCCATAGCCAGGTAGAGCTGGGGAGACAGCCTCTCCAAGTGCCAGCCAGGCTTTGGAGACTCTGCAGTCGAGGAGCCCCATCCATAGCCAGGCTAGAGCTGGGAGACAGCCTCTCTCAATGCCAGCCAGGCTTTGGAGGACTCTGCAGTCGAGGAGCCCCATCCATAGCCAGGCTAGAGCTGGGGAGACAGCCTCTCTCAATGCGCAGGCTTTGGAGGACTCTGCAGTCGAGGACCCCCATCCATAGCCAGGCTAGAGCTGGGGAGACAGCCCTCTCAAGTGCCAGCCAGGCTTTGGAGGACTCTGCAGTCGAGGAGCCCCATCCATAGCCAGGCTAAGCTGGGGAGACAGCCTCTCAAGTGCCAGCCAGGCTTTGGAGGACTCTGAGGTCGAGGAGCCCCATCCATAGCCAGGCTAGAGCTGGGGACAGCCTCTCTCAAGTGCCAGCCAGGCTTTGGAGGATCTGCAGTCGAGGAGCCCCATCCATAGCCAGGCTAGAGCTGGGGGGACAGCCCTCTTCAAGTGCCAGCCAGGCTTTGGAGGACTCTGCAGTCGGGAGCCCCATCCAAGCCAGGCTAGAGCTGGGGGACAGCCTCTCTCAAGTGCCACCAGGCTTTGGAGGACTCTGCAGTCGAGGAGCCCCATCCATAGCCAGGCTAGAGCTGGGGAGACAGCCTCTCTCAAGTGCCAGCCAGGCTTTGGAGGACTCTGCAGTCGAGGAGCCCACATCCATAGCCAGGCTAGAGCTGGGGGACAGCCTCTCTCAAGTGCCAGCCAGGCTTTGGAGGACTCGCAGTCGAGGAGCCCCATCCATAGCCAGGCAGAGCTGGGGACAGCCTCTCTCAAGTGCCAGCCAGGCTTTGGAGGACTCCAGTCGAGGAGCCCCATCCATAGCCAGGCTAGAGCTGGGGAGACAGCCTCTCTCAAGTGCCAGCCAGGCTTTGGAGGACTCTGCAGGACGGAGCCCCATCCATAGCCAGGCTAGAGCTGGGGAGACAGCCCTCTCAAGTGCCAGCCAGGCTTTGGAGGACTCTGCAGTCGAGGAGCCCCATCCATAGCCAGGCTAGAGCTGGGGACAGCCTCTCTCAAGTGCCAGCTAGGCTTTGGAGGACTCTGCAGTCGAGGAGCCCCATCCATAGCCAGGCTAGAGCTGGGGAGACAGCCTCTCTCCAAGCGCCAGCCAGGCTTTGGAGGACTCTGCAGACGAGGAGCCCCATCCAGGCCAGGCTAATGCTTGGGAAACAGAATGCAGGGAGGAAGTCTTTCAGCCAATCACAACAAGGCAGAACATGGGAACGGAAGTAAGAACGGATTACATTACCGCACTGACTTTCTTGGACCGTTTTAAAAACGTTTCCACAAGCTTGATCACTTCTTATCCGTTCCCCCGAGGAACACATTTGGAACGCTTTGAGGGGTGTAGAACGCGATGGGAACCGATGGGAAGAAAACGTGCGGTACTAAAAGTTTTCCGTCTATCGGGTTCCAATAACGTTCTCGGAACGCGATGCGATAATCTCCACAGTCTCAGCTCAGCCTGAGCCTGTACCCAGATTGGGAGAAAACAGCCAGTATAAAAATATCCAGAGACAGCCTGTCCATTTGTTTTTCCAGAAATAGTTGTGCCCTGTTTAAAATGTGAGTTTCAAGATGTAGCATTGGGAGATGTAGTACTGAAAGACATAGCTACATTTCCCGGTGTAGGATCTTGTTCAATATCTAGTTGTTAGAAAATGGGTAGCAAATGTGTGTTCCTCCAGATGTTGTTGGGCTGCAAGTGCAAGCATAGCAAATGGCAAGGGGTGATGAAAAAATGGTAAGGGATGATGAAAATTGTAGTTTCAACAACATATGAAGGGCTACACATTCTTCACCTCTGTCTTATAGGCAGTCATAGAAATTAGTGGGATTTGCCAGTCACCACTAACTATAGTCGCATTGCTTTTAATTGTCCTGCTCTAAATATGACTAGGGCCTTGTCTGCACTGCAGAAATAAGCAGTTCGACACCGCTTTAACTGCCATCGCTCAATACTATAGAATTCTGGGGTTTATAGTTTTGTCAGATATTTAGCCTTCTCTGTCATGAAGCTCTGGTGCCACAACAAACTACAAATCTTAGAAGTCCATAGCATTGAGCCATGGTAGTTAAAGCGATGTCTAATTGCATTATTTCATGAGTGTGTCTACACCCTGAGTCTGCCTTCAATGTGTTGTCTCTCTGTTGGGTAAAAACCTGGTTATATGAAGACAGGCATCTTTCAGTGATATTTTAGTGTTCCCTCTTTTCATGCCATTAACCTCTCCTCATTAACACATGCTTTCTGGACCAGTAATTAAAACAGAGTGGCATCTTCTTTGGATAAGCTAGCCACCAAACTAGCTTTGTCTGCCAGCCGAGTAACGTATATAAAAAGTAGTAGCTGCCAAACCCCATTGTAAAGCTACTTATTTTGAGACATCCCACATATCTGCAGAGACGATTCTGAAGGAGAGCAGCATAAAGATTCACAAATGCCAACAAGAAATATATTCTGTATGGTAGACATGAGGAATCTCTGGCTAAATCAACTGACAAAGCTGGGTACACAATGCAAAGGAGACTCCACTGTGACATGTCACATCTGTCTTTGCTCAACCCAAGCCCGCCTTTCTCTCCAGCTTTCTACAAGCCTGTTTACACAACTAGGCATTTAAAAGAATATGGCTGTGTAAACACTCCAAATAGGAATTTGGGCAGCAGTGGTATGTATCCCAAGAGGTGTCATACCTGTTTGTTATAGATATGAGCCTGGAATATTTCACAGCTGACAGGAAAAAGAACACCAGAACACCTCGTGCACTCAAAACATTTCCATGATCGTTGCTATCATAACATCCTCCAGGCTGGGAAAGTGTGGGAACTGATGTGAATTCCTGACATGGATGTTTATATGACCTAGCACTGCAGAAATTATTACTAGGGTTAATATCGTGCTGTCTTGTATGGTCTTTGGATGGGGTTTCTACACCTGAAGTGCATGTATGCCTCTATTTCAAGGGACAGAAGCCATAGTATTTACTCAGCCATTAACTTTGGGAGGGTGAATCTAGTTGCTGTGCCCCATTACTGTTTGAGGAACATTACATGTTGCAATTGCTCAGGCTGTTGTTGTGTGCCTTCATGTTGTTTCTGATTTATTGAAAACCTAAGGCAAGCCTGTCATGGTGCTGTCTTGGCAAGTTTCTTCAGAGGGGGGTTGAAATTTCCATCCTCTGAGGCTGAGTGTATGATTTGCCCAGGGTCACCCAATGAGTTTTTGTGGCCGAGCTGGAATTCTAACCCTGGTCTCCAGAGTTGCAGTCCAATGCTCAAACCACTACAGAATGCTGACTCTCAATTGCTCCATTACTATAAAATTGTTTTTTCAAAAAGAGGTGAAACTCTATTATAGTGAACTGAGGAAAAGAAAGGAAAAAGAATTTGTTTTTGCCTCCCCTTAGGGGTATGAGGAGCGCCAGCATGATATAGCAGTCTGAATGTTAGATCAGGACTCTGGGAGACCAGGGTTCAAAACCTTGCTCAGCCATGGAAACAAACCAGGTGATTTTGCTCAAGCTATACTCTCTCTCAATCTCAGAGAAAGACAGTGGCAAGCAAATCTTGCCAAGCAAACCTGATTATGAATTTGCCTTAGGATGGCCATAAGTCAGAAAAAACTTGAAGGGATATGAGAGCAGAACAATCAGGAGACTGCTTGTGTGAGGGGAAAGATATGGAGCTGGGAACAAGGCACATAAAAGTCATGGTGTATGTTTAAAATCACCTATCGTGGACAGTGGGTTGCAGAACACTGAAGAGATCAGCAGAAAAAAAGACACAGGTGTGGATTACTGTGCAGGAAGAAATGTGTGGCCAGAAATTTTGGGACATTGCAGAAATAATGGGAAGATTTAAGTGTTGCTGTAGTGAATGGGACAACAAAGATAATTGTTATTGACATCTGCATGGTGAGAGCCAATATAGAGTAGTGGTTTGAGTGCTGGACTATGTTTCTGCAAGACCAGGGTTTGAATTCCTGCTCAACCATGGAAACTCACTGGGTGATCTTGGGCAAGTCACACTCTATCAGCCTCAGAAGAAGACAAAGGCAAACAAACCTCCTTTGAACAAATATTGCCAAGAAAGCCCTGTGATAAGTTTGCCTTAGGGTTGCCATAAGTCTGAAACAACTTGAAGGCACACAACAACAACAAATCTGCATGGTGAAGGGAACATTATTGTACAGCTTAAAATGGGCAACAATGTTGTTTTTTATTTAAAGAGTTATCACTGTAGCTAGACCTCACCAAACTATTTATGCTGTCACAGTGTTCCAGTAGATAAGATAAGAGAATGGATTCACTTGCTGTCCTGTGAGAACCTCATGGGTTTCTGTTCTCCATGTGTCTGCTTAGTTATGAAAGATGGGTTGTTGCTGTTTGTTGCTGTACACTGCTTCTACATAACAGTTATCTATATCTAAAAACTTTTGACATTTTATAGAAACTACTTGTTTTCAGGCATGCTTTTGACCTTGTTTCAATGTAAGGAGGAGTATGCTTGGGAGACATGGAGGTGTACACACATGCTCGGGAGGCAGGGTGCTCTTCCATGGCTTTTTGAGTCTCTCTCATAGTGAAGGAGATTGGTTTTCTTTGCTGTGAAACACCTGCTGCATCTAATTTGTTGATCACCAACAAATCTTCCAGTATACCTGTGACTCTGTGTCATCTTTATCATTCCTGTTACAGACAGCCAAAATAAAGCTGCTTCGGGTCACAGTGGAGGTATGGTGTTTCAATGATGCATGCGTCCTAAGAGTCCAGAAGTCACACCAAAGCCACGCTCCAGCCCTAAGAACTGGGGCGTGGCTTTGGTGTGGCTTCTGGACTCTTAGGATGCATGCATCATTGAAACACCATACCTCCACTGTGACTCGAAGCAGCTTTATTTTGGTTGTCTGTAACAGGCCTTGAATTTGTCTGAAGCACTGGCCCAGATCAAACCTCCAGTATCTAGATGCAACAAATTAAATTTTCAAACAGAACTTTATACTGCTTCTTCTAGAGATGCACATGATAAGGATCCAGATTCCTAATTTTCTGATCATCCTGGAAAATTCACAGAAAAGCAGAGTATAAGACAATATAAGAATATGAAAATATAAGTTCTGATACAGTCAAGGTTGCTATGGAATACAGTGGGTCCTGTATGACCATAGGAAACCAAAACATATTTAATTGCCTTTTGTGTACAAAGTCACAGCTCCAATTTTTGCCTTTTCTTTTATTGTCTTGCTTTTTCTGTTTGTCTAGACAACTCTTTAATTGGACTGGTCCAGGATATTTTGTTTGCTAAGCCAAAAATCAAGAAGGCAGTCTTCCCACTCTGTATGCCAAAGCTGACTAGACTGGTGGTTGAATTTTCTGGCAAAGGGATAGTGTCCTCCATGGCAACTAAAGGTAGCACCTGCACTTGGCAGACACAGGGCACACTCAATGGCAGACTGATCTCTCATCCAGTATCTTGCCAACATCTACCATTTCCTGCCACCTAAAGCAATTGCCCCACTCTGCCTAATGGTTTGGCTAGCCAATGCTCATTGAAATTCCTTTTAGAAATCCTTCATGTGAGGCAACCCATGTGTTCAAGAACAGTATTTGGTAGAGATCTTCTTGAGCCGTACTACCACTTAAAATATAGGAAGGAGCTGGTATTTCTATTTTCTTGAACATAGCACACAATCCATGAAAGTAGCACTGTGGAAAGGGCAAGCTTTGGATATACATTTATGAAATACTGATCATCCATTATTTATTTTATTTGACGCTGGTAGAAATATTTTTAAACTGCCTTTTCTCAAGATAAATACCTGAGCAGTATACAAAGGGTATGACTGAAACCAGGCATATGGTACCAAAATAAAATAGACTAATACAGTAAGAACAGTTCTTAAAAAAGAAGAAAAAGACCTCAAGTTGCTTGGAAACAAGTGAGAGGTTGTTACTGTGCTCATGTCTTGGGGTGTGTTCCCACTACACAAATATAGCAATTTGATTCCACTTTAGTGACTATGGCTGTGGTCTAATCTACACTGCAGAAATAATACAGTTTGACACTACTTTAATGGCCATGGCTCAGTACTATGGGATCCTAGGATTTGTAGCTTGTTGTGACACCAGAGCCTGATAGATCTGACTAAACACCTCACAAAACTACAAATTCCAGAATTCCATTGGGCAATGGCAATTAAAGTAGTGTCCAACTGCATTTTTTCTACAGTGCAAATTATACCTGCATCCTGTGGAATCCTGGGATTTGTAATTTGTCGAATAATCAGAATTTTCTGCTCAAAGATTTTAATGCCCCCCCTGCCCCAAACTACAGTAGTGAATTCTGAGTACCTCACCAAACATGGATCCATGGCTGTTAAAGTGATGCCATAGTGCTTATAATGGTGCAGTCTAGATGATCCCTGTGAGTCTCCTGTAGACATTTGGGTCACCAAGGTGGGAAGAACAGAATGCTGGGGCCCTTCAGTTATAGTGCTATGATTCCACTTTAACTGCTAAGGTTCCTGGGATTTTAAGTTTAGGTTTAAGCTGTGAAATCCAGGATTCTATAGTGTGGAACCATAGCAGTTAAAGTGGAATCATATCAATGAAACTGTGCAGTGTGAAAGGACCCCTGGACTAGAGAGGATCTTGTTCTGATCCAGAATGTCGCTTTTTTATGTTCTCGGGAAATTCTGCAACTTAGATAATATATCATGAGGAATCTTTATGCCTCCATAATTGTAGAACCCACAGAATCCTAAGAATACTTTCCATTTACTGACTAATATAATAATATATAATATAATAAAATTTTATTTCTATACTGCTGTTTCAAGGATCACAGCGGTGTACAACATTGATAAAAACAGATAAAAACATCACAACTAAATTGCTAGATGCCCTCCATTTAGGTAGTCATTACATAATCATGCACAATTACATAATGGTCTATGGAAAGTACTGGAGGAGGGGGGAAATCATGATTTAGAAATGCTCCTGAAAACAGGTTACTAAATAGTAAACTTTGGCAAGAATATTGTCATCGATAAAGATCTAATCATGACATGAATCTTGTACCTATTTTAGTCCGCTCCCTTCAGTAGCCTTTCCTTTAATAATGCAAAGCTATTATGGCAATTCCCCCAAATGCACACATTAAAGAAATGTGTCAATACAATACATTATGTAATGGGAATAAAAAACAGAATTGGCGAGGATGTGCTCTTTCTTGCACCCATGAGTTGCAAGTTTTGACATGTCTCCAAGGATGACTCCATGTCTGCTGAAAGGCGAAGTTAGAATCAGAGGATTCATCCAGGCATGAGGTGGGGACCTTTCATTTTCCCACCAGCACAAAATACCTACAGCAATCATTTGATTACATGCTGATTATTGACTCATAATTATTTGATTCCTTTTCCTTCCTTTGGAAAGGAACATAACTCAGTGGCAGAGCATGCTTTGCATGCAGATGTCTTGCATGCTTAAACCTTGGATGCTCCACATCAAACCTGGAAAGATGCAGTCCTTGGCATGGTATTGTCCATTCGAATAGACTATGGGTGGGCCATGTTCAGCCCTCACCCATTTTAATGGCTCTCATAATCCCCCTAGTTGCCCAATTTTCTGCCCTAATACCGAATTTCCTTGCTTGGATGGGTGAAAACAAGATAGAAACATTGTAAACAATGTGTGTTGGGAATGTGTGCCTTTTTTTAAAGTGTGTCTGTGCTCCCAGAAGGAAGAGTCTACTCTAGAAAAAAGTTGAAGTTCTGGGGGATTTACCCCTGAAATTCACTCCTAATGCAGAGCAGATAGTACTCAGTGGTATATAGCATCTCCTTATTTTCCCTTTATGTACATTAGACTTGTGTAGGTTTGCAAATCAACAGCATTGAAAAAGGAGAGTGGTTTTGTTAATTAATTATAACTTAATCTAGTTAATTGGATCTGTGGCTTACCTTGCCCTGAAGAAATCATTATACAACCAAAACAAAGGAGCACAATAATTTGAGTAAGATGTATGCTAGTTTAACTTTCTGCTGACTGACCTTTTGCTAACTCAGTAGAGCTGAAGTCCTTAATTGCTCCAGAAATGCAGCATGAGTAATTCCAAAAGCAGTCATCTTCAAGATTTCTGTGATGAGCCTTTTGCTTTCCCCCCGCCCTTGCTCCTGCCATGCCAAACTGGTTCCTTATAGCAACAGATCACTGTGCAGCAGAAATGTAATCAAAAGAAAATAGGCATGGATTTCAAGTCATATTAGAGGCCAGGACTCCAGAAATGCATATGCAGTTCTACTTGATTGTCCATAAGTGTTCACTGTTGTCTAGTCATAATGCCGATAACCTTATGGATGTCTCTTTAACTCAGCTATTTTTGTAGGCAAGATTTGGGGATGTTTTACATCCAGAGATTGGATGTGGTACACTTTTGGGATCACAAATCCCAGAGTCTCGCAGCCAGCATGATTACAGGTCATGATGGCTGGGGGATTCTGGAAGCTGTAGTCCAGAAAAGAAAGAAGTCCAAGCTGTGCTACTGTGAACCACTCTGGAATTAATTATTGATGAAGGATGGTGTATTAAAATATTTAAGTCAAAGACATATACAGCCTGATCCTATGCATGTTTACTCAGATGTGCCTCCAACTGGTTCAGTAGGTATGCTCAGATATAGCCTTGAAATTGCTAAACTTTACACAGAACCTGATTTATCTGTTATATACACTGGAAGTATATGGGGCCCTTTCTGGCATCAGAGCCACATTAGTTTTGGGCATGCCTCTCAGGTGCTAAATGCCAGTACTGTAGTGAGTGGGATTGCCCCACTGCTTGTAGGTGGCCTCCAATGAAATAGCCCAATTGTACAATTGCCCAAGGTTCCCATTTCCTTAGTGATCTATAAATGGTGCCACTAAGGGAGAAGGAGGTTGTATTTTGGGGCCTACTATGGAAGGGGCTTTTAACCAGGTGGATGTTGTTCTTTCTTTTATTTATTTCTTTATTCAATTGTGTATTTTTCTATTTTATGTTTTAATTGTATTCTTGGGTGGGGTTTTTTTGGCAGAAAGGCAGGGTGATGATGATGATGATGACGACGACAGCAAAGATGATGACTATGCTGTATCCATACTGCAGATAGAATCAAGTTTGATACCATTTTTAACTGCCATGGCTATGGAATTCTGGGAATTATAGTTTTGGGAGACATTTAGCTTTCCCTGTCAAGAGCCCTGGTGCCAAAACAAACTACAGTTTCCAGAGCTCCATAGCATTGAGCCATGACAGTTAAAGTGATGTCAAACTGGATTATTTCTGCAGTGTGGATGCAGATGAAGATGATTTTGATGACAGCAATGATACTAATTGACATTCCAGTAATGCCAGACGCTGTGGGAGCAATTCAAAATGGATTGACTAAACATCTGAAATTGCCATAGATAGGAACACAATAGCACAATTACAAAAAGTGCCACTGCTTGGAGTGTGCCACGTTATCTGATGATACTTCACAAATTCCTAGATTCTTGAATAGAATCTGAATAACTGATGGTTCAAAACGCCTAAGATCTGATAGACTGTGAAACTGAGATATTTTTTTAAATACAGCATGAAGAAAAAAAAATACAAACTAGAACACTATCATACATGACAAAGCCAGAAATTAAGCACTTTTCCAACCTTGTGTGTCATGAAGGACAAAATCATGCTCCTTCCTTGTTCCATTCACAGAAGCTGATAGGGACTGGCAGGTAGAACACACTTCAGAACTGCTAAAGATAGTTTTCAAACACCAATCTTAGAAATTTTGGGGCAATTTCTCATGGGTTAATGATTTATTAGTCATCCAGAGAACAGTATACAAATGGTGTAAAATTATGTAAAAAATTAAATACTGTACCTTGTGCATGTTTTGCAATATTACTCTTGTGTGCTACGACAAACTACAATGAACAACTGAAGACATCACTTTTGTGTGCTGTTGAACACTTCTTGCTTTATAGCTTGAGAGATTTTGGACCATGAGTGGGAAGTTTCAAGGTGTACTTTAATTAGTGCATTGAAATGCTTCTTTTGATGCTCCAAAACATTTTTGCTGTACAATAAAGCAAATAGTTCTTTTTGAGAAACTGTGTCAATGAAGATGCCCATTCTTTTTTTCCCCCTGATTTCATTTCATTTCATTTTTATCTTTATTGCCATCTGCTATCTAATCCTAGCCAAAAAGTAAGTGCGCGTGTGTGTGAGTGAAAACTAAAGGTTGGAAGCTGAAATATATGCAATACTGCTATATGCGTATGCAAACACACACACTTCAGCATGGTTTTTGGACTTGTTTCATTAATCAAATAAATAGCACACATCCTTGCTTAAAGCATGTCCAAAATACAGGGGGCAGAGTAGATATGGACCTGGGAGATTTGGAGAAATGAGGTTTTAATATAATTAAATATCCCAAGGCTTGACAGGAGGGAGTGACAGATGCGAGGCTTGACTGTGAGATCTGCTGAGGAAGCAAATCCAAAGGCCCCAGTGAAAATCATCTGTCAAATTCATCAGCCACTTAGGCCCCTCTTTTTACTACATGCAGCAGAAAATAACTTGGAAATGGGATCAGTTTTAATGCAACAGTAAGCTCTTGTTTTGTATCCTTCCTTACTCTTTCATCTCTATCTATCTATCTGCAATACTCTTCCATGGTGATGTGCCCCTTATTTAACACACTGACAATGTTTGAGAGGTTATGCAAGGTCTTCTTATAATGGTGTTGTCATTTGTAGTGAAAAATCGATAGCAGACAAGATAATATTTATTTTCTATACTTGCTCTAAGCATTGCTTTAGAGTCTCAGGCCGTAATGCTATTCTCTGATCCACAAGATAAATCATGCCTCAGATAATTTCATCCCTATAGGCCTGAACCCAAGCCCACTGAAAGGCATCCACTGAAATCAGTGGCTTTCAATCACAGCTTAAATGCATTATTTTTCATGGAGAGAAGACAGGCCATTACAGAGGACAAGCAAAATCTCCTGGGAACTGCTCCTACATAAGATCTGTTTAAATGAAAGGAGCTTACCTAAAAGCAAAGTGTCTTCTGAATCCTAGCCAGAGGTGTAGTTTCAAACAGCAGGTGCTCATAATGACAGCGCCTATAGCCTCACCTCTAAGGAGAGTCCATAATACAGGTGGCTATGTTGATCTGTGTCAACTAACTGGTTCTAGCAGTTTTCATCTCCACCAGAGGCAGGCATTTTGTAAAGTTGATGGATGTTAACTGCCCATTCAAAATCGAGCTACCTGCCCCATACTTACAACTGAGGCAACTTTTGTTGCTACTAAATTCTACTTTGCCCTCAGCTATTGGGAAGATTGCACCCCAAATTGAGGGTGGTGGCGGAGACAGATGGCATTATTGTTCCTGCTGATAAAAAAAAAGAGCATCTGAGTTTTTTGACTTTGTGAGCCCTGCTTCAGCTATACCACCACATTTATGAGACACAAGGAAAACAGCCCTGTAAGTAGGAAAGCAATTTTATGCCATAACTGCAAATGGCTAGGTATAGAGGGTGCCAATATAAGCTGTTCAGGGAAACAAATACTTGGAGTTTGCTCTGATTACAGGACTTTGGTGCAGTCTAGTACTGTAGTGGTGTCATTTCTTTTAGCATCTTTCCTACAGTTTTGTCTTTTGAAGCACTCATTATCAGCCAAGATGTAAAAACATGCCATTTACCCGTTCCCATGGTAAATGATGCCCCATGTCCTTTTGATGGCTAAAGAATTCATACTGTAATATTGGGAAGACAAAATTTCACCTTTCATCCCTTTCAACATTTGCACGCATGTATGGCCTATCTCTGTGTCAACTTTGTCTGGGCATTAATCTGGCCCTTCAGGTGCCTTTTATTGAAGTTTATGTAATAGATGTTTACATTATGGCACTTCTGTCTTTTCCTGGTCTTGTCTTTTTCCTTTTTGTTTAGAGGTGATTTTTGTAAAATAAAACCTAGATGAAAAAAAGATGATGCATGAATATTCCATAAGGTACCAGGAGACAAGATTCAATACACACTGTAAAACAATAAAGTAATCAGTTCTAATTCCTCCTTCACCAGGGACTCATTCCCATGGCATGGAATGTCTAGTGATTCTTTGTGACATTTTCAGCCTCTTGAAAGAAAATAAGGCAATTGGCCTGGCATGCAACTGCTACTTTTAATAGGTTTTGTTGGATAAATCATTTGGGCTACCAATGGGCTAAGACTGCTCTGTCTCCTTTCTCCATTTCTATTTATTGAATGTTGCTTCCTGGCTGGAAAAGAAAGTAGACTTTGGCCTTGACTTCCTGATAAAGAGCTTTGAAGAGAAAATAAAAGTGTTGCACAAATGCCATAATTAACTGATTAAATCGCAGGTGCTGGTGCTGCTCTTGCTGCTGACACGCCTTTGCAAAACCAGTATCAGGGTGCATTTCTTCTCTGACAGGATGACAAGAATGAAAGGCCTGAACATAATACAGCATCACAAATGTGTAAGAGATTTGATGTGAAAGAAATTGCTTGCTCCCCACCCTTCTGAATATGGGTGGAGTGGGTGGGTGGGGGCAGGAAGGCCAGCTGTCCTGCAGTCCTCTGCTTGAAGAAGTCCTCTATTGTAAGGATGCAGCCTGTGGTGAAATTTTTGTGGCACCCAAGCCCCACCAGAACTAATTTTGGGGGGAGTGGGGTGGCAGAGTAGAGGGTGACACCCAGGTTCCTCAGGGAGGCACTGCAATTTCCCGCTGACTCACCACAGTTGCGCAGCTGGACCTGAAGGGTTGACCAGTCTGAGTTCAGTTTAAAGATAACATATTCTCCAACATTTTACGTATGAAAACTGGGACATGTGTGGCCAAGTAACATTAGAGAGCAGTCAAGAAAAAAATTATTAATGCAGAACAATACATAAACTAGGAGATGCTGCTGCACTTTGCTTTTGCCAGAACCTAGTGGGAAGATCAAAGAGCCAGCATGGCATAGTGGCTTGAGTGTTGGATTATGACTCTGGAGACCAGGGTTTGATTCACTGCTTGGCCATAAAACCCACTGGGTGATTTTGGGCACATCACACTCTCCCAGCCTCAGGGAAAGGCAATGGCAAGCCTCCTCTGAACTAATTTTGCCAAGAAAACCCCATGATAGTTTCGCTTTAGGGTAGCCATAAGTCAGAAACAATTTAAAAGCACACAACAACAACAATGGGAAGGGCAAGATTCCACCCTTCCTTGCCTCCCTCCTTAATTAATTGTGTGCAAACTACTTAGGTACTGTGAATTCAGTTTGCAACAACTGAAGGAATCTGAGGACAAAAGGGGGAAAGTGGAAGATGAGAAAGAAAGGCATTTAAAAAATCTGAAAAAATGGAACAACAGTGGATTAATTGGGACTATCCCTGCCAAATCAGTACAGTTGGAGGGTAACAGGGGTGGGAGTCCTATGCTGCTGGATGTCCTGACAGAATGGAAGTTGGACTCCTGTGTCATTAGTACTTGTATTAAAGAATAGGTTTTGGCAAGGGAGCTTTTCTAATCCCTGCATCACATGTTCAGCAACCAAAGAGCACTGGCTAACTCTTAGATGCTGGGGTGGGGACTGGGGGGGGGGGGGAGAAACAGAAAGGAAGGGAAATACAAACAGAGCAAATGCTACAGCTCTAGGCATGAACAATTTTCAGTGTTTTACTCTCTGCAATGCAAGAAATTTTGAAACCGAATTAAAATTACATTGGGGAGCAGAATTCTTATTGGGGGAGCAATAACATAATTGCCTGCACCTATAGCTATACTCCTGAAAATGAAATGTCCTAGAAAATGCCATGGATGGTTGTCTGGTACTCGGAACACTAGAACTCCACACATTTTATTATAGGTCCCTCTTGTATTGATAACACACTTTGTTATCAACTCTTTAGCTTTTGTCAGTGTTCCCCCCCTCCTTTGAATATTAAGGTGGGGGGGGGGGAACAGGCAGCTTTAATTGTTAATATTCTCCAAAGATCCTTATAACTCCATGCTGCTTAGTTCAGCAGAAAACGACAACAAGAGTGCCATTGTGCCAATACCTGGAGGCAGCTTTCTTCTGTTTGCCTGCAGGATATAATCCTCTTTTAATTTAATTATTCAGCTTTCAATTATTCAGGCTGGTGCTCTGGGCTCACGGCTAAGCTCTTGGTCATATCCCAAATGGCTGCTACCACCTTCGACAATACTGTCACCAGGATCCTAGCCACAAAATGGGATTGGCCCATTGTGTTAACTGAAGTCAGTAGAAATGCTGAATATTCAAGTAGTTCAGTTTTGTCAGTCTGCATTGCTCAATGCATCTGAATCCATCAGCAACAATGGGTCTGTTTCTATCAGTTTGCCATGTTAAAAACACACCATGTTCCTACATGTTGTAGCTTTTACTGGAGCAAGCACTAAGAGTTCATGCAAGTGACATCAAAATCCCATGGGACTCTTTCCTCTGTAAAACATCCTCTCATCATTGATGAATCTCTGGGGAGGATTATATGGATAACATCACGTATTGTGGTTAAAAGATATGGATGCAATTATGCACCACTTGGACAAGGACAGTGTAGTAGGGGAAGAGAAATATTAAGGACACAGAGGTGGACACAATAGAATTGAATCACATCTGACAGGAAGGTTATAGAACTCCAGGGTTGAATAGACAAGAGAGAGGGTGACTTACTCTCTCATCCTTAGTCACAAATTGAATGATTAAGCCTTTCTTCTTATCTGAAGAGGCAGAGGAGATGACTGTTGCTGTCATATCTATCTCAAAGGCCTTGCCTTTCTACAAGAACTAAAATAGTGAAGCCTCAGAATTTCTGTGAGACATTTGGCCTCATGTTAAGGATACCATGGACAGCCAAAAAGACAAACAAATGGGTTCTAGAACAGATCCAGCCTGAACTCTCCCTGGAAGCCAAGATGACTAAGGAGCTTATCGCTTGGGCAAATAAGGTGGCTTACCTCTTCCGGCTTCAATTCTGGATCCATTATCATGGTGTTATCATAATTAAATCACCACCAATTAAAAATTGTCCGGCTGAGTGAGGCTTCAATCCTAGATCAGTGGCAATTTAGTTATGATAACATCTGGGGGCATCCCGGACCCAGAATTGAAGCCGGAAGAGGTAAACCGGGTTATTTGCTCAAGCAATAAACTCCTAAATTTAGATTTTCATTCTTCAGCCACATCATGAGAAGAGATGACTCACAAGAGAAGACAATAATGCTAGGAAGGTGGATAGTGGGTCTGTTTTAAAACCATCAGAGTTAGTCCTGGTTTACAAAATATCTATATTCCATTTAACTTTCCAGAACATATGCTTGAAACAGGTGCACAGAATCTTCAAAGCTGTAGAGTTTTCTGCTTGTCAGCAGTGAATGTTGTATCACTTTAGCTAATACTGGGCAGATGTGTGGATCAGGTAGGGTTGTGTGTGTGTGCTTTCAAGCTGCCTGTTAATTTATGGTGACCTTATGCATTTCATAGAATTTTCTTAGGCAAGGAATAGTCAAATTGCCAGATCCTTCCTTGGTAATATAGCCCACTGCACCTGTTATTCATTGGCAGACTCCCACCCAATTACTAACCAGTGCTGACCCTACTTAGCTTCCAAGATCCGGCAAGATCTGGTGCCTTTATGGTATTTTGCCAGAGTGAAAACTAGAAAGGGATCCTGTAGCTTTAAGGACTGTGCAGAAGAGTGAATTTCATTAGTTCTTGCTTATCACTCAGCCAGGTAACTTGCTGAAATTCCTTATCTACTTAACATTTAAAGGTACAGGAGCTATCTCCAGTTTTCATTCTCACCACTGTACAGAGGTTGAAAAAATTCACTTCTGGACTGCACAACTCCCACATTCCACAGCCAGTTGTGGGATTTGAAGAAATGCAACCTGATAAAGTAAGTTTCCCAAGAGCTACCTGCAACCTGTCACCAAGCCGTTACAAAATTACTGTGGTGGCCTATCCCTTGGTTCTGTATTTACTGACATTAAGTGAGTCACAGAGAAAGGGCTTCCCGGAAGCCTTTGATGTATTCCGATTTTTCTCACTCTGAGGACCTTCAATATCATGGCAGAACTCTCTGGGTCCTCGATTCTCACATACCCCTCAACTCCCTCCATCAATATTAACAGCAGGGCTTCTTTTCACTTTATGCTTGCTGGAGAAGAAGAGGGCTGGCGGCAGCAGTGGCACCATCTGGAGCCTGTCAATGTCATTTCATTCATCAGTTGAAGGGGATCATTAGAGAGCAACATGGATGACTGCTTCACTGTCGTGGCTGAACAGATTGTGTTGTGTTTTTTGTTTTTAAATTGAGTATCCTAGGCCTCTTTTGCCCAGGTAGCCACTGGGTCAGGAAGCTAGCTATAGAGATTCTATTCACAAAGAAACCTCACTGAGCACTGATGATTTCAGCATATTTCCTAAAGCCCTCACCTGGTATGTTTGTAGAGAGGTTTGTGGACAGGCACATCACCATCATCATCCTGATCTAAATACCCCAAATTCCATCTGATCTTGGAAGCTAAGGTCAGCTCTGGTTAGTACCTGGATGGCAGACTGCCAATGAATAGCAGGTGCTGAAGGTTATATTTCAGAGGCAGGAAATCACCTGAGTATTCCTTACCTAAGAAAATTCTATGAAATCCATGGGGTGCCCAAAAAGCGATTTGAACATCATCAGCCAGCCAGCTAGTGTTGTACAGTAGTTTAAATGATGCTTCAGGAGTCTGAGAGACCAGAATCTGAAGCCTTGTTCAGCCAAGGAGACCCACTAGGTGACTTGAGCAAGCCACATCCTCTATGTCTCAGGGGAAGGCAAAGGCAAACTTACAGAACAAATCTCAGCACAAAAACCCTAAGAGTTGAACAATAAACATCATCATCTAAAGTGCTGTCATCCTCCAGAGCGATAATGTTAAAGATATCTATTAAGGAGGAGGTCCTCCTGATCTCATTGTAAGTTACTTACAGTTATGCTCATACCCATAATGTATAGCGTGGGTTGAGAACCAATTTGGCAGATCTAGAAGCTAATTTCCTGCCCCCTCCAAGCTGTCATCCTGTCAAAATACCCATACAAGGTTCAAAAGCAGAATTTTAATAATATAAAATTGTCTTTGCTCGGTACTTATCAGACAGCAATGTATCCATCCTGGTGCCATCCTGTTGCTGTAGTACACCTTTTCATTGACTGGCAAAACCTGTCAATGAGCTCTCAATCTTGTTTATAGCACAGATATTTTGGTGCAAAAAGCCTCTTCACCTCCATTACAGCATTACAGCAGTCATGTAAGCCACAAAGCAGGGCAGGGCCTGATTCTCCTCCTCTACCCACCCCCACTTGCTATTCCAAAGCACACTAAATCTGTGCTTATTGAGTTTTTAAATTGTTTTCGTATTTATGGCAAAACATTAAAATAAAATTAAAAGAATTCTTAATCATTTAAAATCATTTTTGCCATAATTACACAAACCCAGCAAAGTTAAAAAATAAATAAACCAACAGTTACAGAGTTAGCCTGCTTTGGAATAGTGCAGGGTGGGGGGGGAGAGGAGAATCAGCCCCTCTCATGGCACCTCATGACTGTAATGTTGGAATTGAAGAGGCTTATCAAACTGGGGGGGGGGGTGTTCAAACAAATTTGGTGGCACAGTGGCATTCAGAACTGAATTTTTACACACACCCCCACTTGTTCACACCCACACAACCACATACACTCACACACCCACATCCTTTTGTGCTAAGGGAAGATGCACACTTCCCATAGGCCTTGATGTAGAATAAAAATGCAGTTTTTAAACCACCATGCTCCCAAGTCTGGCAGAAACAGGCCAGCTCTGCTGTTGCTGTGTGATACTCTAGCTGGCTCGAGTCCATGTGTGCCATCGGTCAGCTGCGAAACTAACTATCTGGGAAACTGATGGAAGTAACTGAATGATGACGGGTTACTCTTTTGACATGAATCCCATGCTATCTGGTAAACATGTAAGCCTTGTTTAAACTAGACCTGGGCCCAGACAACACCAGAACCTAGTCCTAGAGCTAACCTGGACTAATCCTGAACCAAGTTTGCATCCCTGGAGTGACAACAGCTGATTCTAGTCTAGAGTGATCACAGTGCCATATGCTCTGTGTCTCATAGTTCTGGACTGTATTCACTTCAACAGGGTATGTGCATTACACTGGTGTGGGGGCTTGTAATTGAATGATCTCAAATTGAATTTGTGATATGGCATACCACAAGAAGTAATATCAGCAGCACCCCAAATCTTTTGGTTTTGTTCACCCTAACACATGTGCATGCATGCAACTTCTTTGGTTGCTGCATCAGCTGCTGCCCTTCCCCTCTTTCGATCTAACATGACATACTCCCCCCCCACCTGAAGTCAGGAAACCATGCTTTAAAGAAAGACTAGATTAAAAGTGAGCTACTTAAAGCCATCAGGGTTTGAAAAAATGCTTCTTTTCTGAGAAGGAGAGAACACTGTGTACCTTTTGAGTTGAGAGCTTGGGCTAAGCTGCTTTTTCGGCCCCATGTAGATTCAGTCCTCCTCAGCTGCGCTATTTGGCCCCAAGCTTCTCTTCAGTTTCAAGAGGGTTGAGATGAGGTGAAAATGCTCCCCAGAGATTGGAATCCTTTGTGTGGGAGGAGTGGACATATATTAGGAATTTTTGACATAGTTTTAAATATGACCCAACCAAGAGTTTCTCTCTTCTTCTTCCTCTCCCTCCTTAAAAACAAAACAAAATTACCAAACAACAACGAGGAAACACAAAGCCTTGGTGCTACTTGAAGCAGTGGTTTGGTTGTTCTCAACCAGAGCTTGGGAAAAGGTGCTTTGCAGGACTCCAAGTCCCAGTGGTGGCTGATACCTCCTATGTCATTGGGGAAGTGAACCTGCACAGGGTTCTGAGCCTTGTTTGCACAGACTAAAAGTCCTATTCTTCCCCCTCTCCCAGTTCTGGTATCGCCCTGATGTGGGCAGTCTGGACAACATTTGGCATATCCTGCACTAGAACCAGGGCATAACAAGATTAAAACAAATTTTGAAAAAGTATCTGTTGCTCTAGATCTTCTGGGAAGATCCAGAACCCTCTGTTCCCACTGGCCCAGTACATCTGTCACTGCCATAGCTTGCTCATTTTGAGGTCAGAATGAGATGCCCAGCATCTGACCATCACTAGGTACCTTCTTCTGACCTCAGAAGCGAGTGAGCAAACTATAGTGACATGCTGGGTGGCCTAGCAAAACAGTCAAGCAGACTGCTGCAGTGGCTCAGGAATGGAGGCCAAGGTAATGCAGGTAGGCCAGGGCAGCTGGGGGGCCAGGATACTCCAGGCTGCCCCTGGAGTATCCTGGTTAGTGCCAACAAGGCCTTAGTTTGAATTTTAAAGAACATATCCAAAGTGCTGAACCCTATTCTCAAATTAGTTTCAGCACCCTAGACAGTTCTTGACTAAAACCTGTAATGGATTTACTGCTCCAAAGACAAACTTCCAAAATTCCCCAGACAACATTGCCTCTGGATTCTGGGAGACAGTGTAAAAAAAGCAAAAAGAAAAAAAAGTTTTTCCAACCTGTTGGAGACATACTGAAAGATGTCAAATTCATGCTTGTGTTGTCTGATTCTTGGATAGTCATGGCAGGGGGAGGCATTTGTTACTTCCTTTGCACAATGAGCATCCTTCATGGAGAAGTTCAACAGCTAAATGCACAACAACATCATCATTTGCTTTTATTATCATGCATCCAGTTGTAGAAACAGCAAGATGCTCATTGGCTGCCCTCTGCAAAGCACTAAATGGTTATTTTGGAAGAAATACAGCTGGAGTTCTCTACATGGGCAAAGGAAGAATTTGCCATCTACCTTGGTCCGCAGTTTTGTGTCCAGGGCAAGGGCAGCCCTACCATTAAGTGACTCTGCTGCCTCAGACAGCAGAAGTAGGGTATAACAACAGTTGATCACTGTCTCCTGGTCGATTTACTTTCTGACCTTGGGTTCGCCGACTCTGCTCTCGACTGGTTTAAATCTTACTTGTCAGATAGATCTTTTGCAGTGGTCACGGGTGGTCAGACTTCATCCTCTGTTCCGCTATCTGTTGGAGTTCCCCAGGGCTCTGTCTTGGGTCCCCTTCTGTTCTCTCTATACACACTGTCTCTAGGTAAACTCATCAGTTCTTTTGGTTTCTCCTATCATTTGTATGCCGACGACACTCAGCTGTATCTCTCCACCCCTGACCTTTCGACGGGGCTTGAACAGCAAGTTTCTTCTTGTCTGACTGCCATCTCTCAGTGGATGCGGCTTCGGCGCTTGAAGCTCAACATGTCTAAGACTGAGCTTCTCGTCTTTCCACCTAAACCCACCCTTCATTATTCCTTTTCTGTTTCTGTCGACGACACTTCTATTCAACCGGTTCATCAAGCCCGCAGTCTTGGCTTCATTTTTGACTCTTCTCTGTCATTTATTCCCCAGATCCAGGCCACCGCAAAGACCTGTAGATTCTTTCTCCACAACATTGCCAAGATCCGTCCATTCCTCTCAATCTCTACTGCCAAGACTCTAGTCCATGCCCTAGTGGTTTCGCGACTAGATTATTGTAACCTCCTTCTAACAGGGCTTCCTCTTTCACACCTCCATCCTTTAATATCTGTCCAGTATTCAGCTGCCCGTATTGTCACATCCGCTCGCCGCTTTGACCATGTTTCTCCTCTTTTATCCTCCCTTCATTGGCTCCCCTTCCCCTTTCGCATCCGGTACAAGCTTTTGTTACTGACTTTCAAAGCCCTCCATGGGTTGGCCCCTCCTTACTTATCTGACCTTCTTTCTCCTTACATTCCTACTCGCACCCTCCGCTCTGGTAGTCAGGGTCTCCTGTCACAATGTAGGACTACCACTGCCCCCCTCCCGAATTCGTCCCTTCTCACTTGCTGCCCCTTACTCCTGGAACCTTCTTCCCCCCACATGCACACCTCATCACTTCTCTGCCCAGTTTCAAAACTGAATTAAAGACTATATTGTTTAGAGAAGCATTCCCAGAGGTGAGCCCCTCTCTGACCCAGGAAGCCTCCTTCTAACCATCCATCAAGAAGCCAAGCCCTTCCTCCAGTCAATCTGCCTTGGTCCAGGCATCGGAGGTGGAAAAGATCTGCTGGACCTGATCCTATTCCCCACCACCACTCCCTTCTCCTTTTGTGTCGTGTCTTTTAGATTGTAAGCCTGAGGGCAGGGAACCGTCTGACTAAAAAATGATGTACAGCGCTGTGTAAACTTACAGCGCTTTATAAATAAAGGTTAATAATAATAATAATAATAATAATAATAATAATAATAATAATAATAATA